>NC_071501.1:123069380-123372410 GCF_028408465.1 Anastrepha ludens
TCTATATATTTTTTAGTTTTGTTTTTTTGTAAATAAAAAAATCAATTTTAACCACTTTTCAGTACTCTTTCTGTCCCGTGCTTAATTAATAGCTCAGAAATGACACTGCACATTATGATCCGTTGAAATTTTTAAGGTGAGAAATGACCGCAGATCGGCATACAAATTTTTACGAATTATGATTTTTTTTTTAAACATCCATAAAACCATTGAAAAGGAATTCTAATCCATTTTTTGCATATTTCACACCTGTTGGTCTCCATGCACATGCACACATACACGTGCGAATGTATGATTACGCACACATAGATTCAAACCTATGCATGCCCTCAGCTCCGACTCTTACTGTAGCTACACACGCCTACACACGGCTGGAAAGTGGTCAGAAATTATTAATAAACTTATTTTTTGAGCCCCGGCCCTGCTATTGTGCATCCGCACACCCAGGAGGCCGGTCTGTAAGCGACCGATAATTGTCAACATGAGGTCCTGCAACACATGTGGCCCCCTGCCGTGCAACATAACTGCAACAACAGCACGCACACAGGCACACACTAACGGATTGAGTTGGACATTACGAAATGTCGCATTATCATTGCCCTGCGCTGAATGGCTGCAATTTTTGTTGCTGTACAGTCGCCGTTTTGTCTCTTCGACACAATATTATTATTGGAAATATTTACAAATATTTTTGTGTTTTCCGTTTACCATAAAAATTTCCAATTTATTGTCTTCCACGTATGTGCGTGCGTGTGTATGTGCGTTCGAATGCCGAGGCAATATTTAAGAGCCGAATTGTTGCCGCTGCGTCTGCGTTTTCGCACTTAAGGGACTTGACTTCAGCTTCGCTGCCATGGCCTATGCATGTGTACTCGTATGTGAGTGTGCACGTGTGGCTGTGCGTTCCATTCTTCTCTTAACTGTTATTTGTGGGGTTTCGTTTGTTGACCATTGCAATTATTAATGATTTTTACTGCACCCACAGATTTCTTTTCTTCTGCCACTATCGCCACCTCTGCACATTCACATTTTTTCTTGCCGCTCACTTCTCGTTTGCTGCGCGCCACAATGTAAATCTATGTTGTGCATAAATCTCAGGAGAGTGTTGCCTAGAGCATGTGGCGGCTTCGTTCGTTTGTGTGTACGCGCACCAGTAGTTCTATCCTTCCTTAACGCGCAGAGTATTGTTTGTTGCGGTTTTGATGCTGCCGCTAAATTATCGGAACTAACGGTTTCGTTTAAGGCCAAGTACTTAGGTTAAAGAAATTATGGTAAGACAGAAGCATTTTTATTATAATCGCCTGCTGTGCTCGAAATGCTCTCTAGGGCATATTTCTGTGGCTACTGAATTTTCTTGGTTGAAGCGGCAGCCAAAGGTAGTTAATAAGAATAAAGAATCGTAATTGCATTGCAAAGAGCAAATTGAAAGAAAATATCGGTGTTTGGGAAGGAACATAGGCGAGTTGTTACTTGTACATATTGCTGAGGTAAAGTTCCATTTGGCATATTTGCTGGATAATAAGATAAAGTTAAGTAAATACTTTCATAGCTTCGATGATGAGGTTGCGTTCCACGATTTTATGCTCAAAGTTCCCTTGGAAGGATTGTAGAGGAGCAATAATGAAGCCAAGCACCGAACCAAGCAGGAAGGTCACAAAACATAGGGGTTAGTAGTCTAGAGGATACTGAGTCTAAGTGCTCTCCGAATAGATCTAGTGGAATTTCAGCAGCAATTACCTTTACGAACTTATATTGCTCACTAAGTACTGCTCATAAAGTGAAAGACACCCTGCAGCTCATCCTCCAGATGGACTCATTGATAAAACATTTCAAAAAACGAAGTGAAAGAAGCGATAAAGAAGCTCAAACCCCAGAAAGCCCCGGATATGATCCCATGGCAGGAGAAGTACTCAAGCAACTCCCAGCAGAAGGAATATCTTTCCTCACGCATCAATGCCTGAATATTAATTGGTTTTGTTCCTCCCCAATGAAGAGTTTCACAAGTAGAAAAGATCCTTAAACCCGGAAAAAGCCCGGAAATAGAAGCATCTTATCGTCCCATCAGCTTGTTGCCTACTACCGCAAAAGATTTGGCGAAAAGGCATCGGAAGTGCGTCCGTGAACTACAGTCAACGTCTAAAGAAAGTGTACACCACATATTGACAAGTTTTGACTATTTATTTGTTTGCTTTTTAATTTTCATTAATCTTATACGAAAATATAGTCCACAAAAACCACTACAAAAACAATATAATGAAAAGTTCCAAGCTTGTGCAAAATTTATAAAAATTCGGAAAATGTTCATCAAAAGTTACAGTGTTTTTAGAAAATTTCTGGGCATGCAGTTTTATAGGTAAATGAAGTTTGGTGCAGTGCAAGTTTCAAAATCACTCTGATTTTTGAGATTCTTTCGGTCGCGGTCTTGTGCATTTTCTTCATTTAACGCCTACTCCAATTTTTCTTATACGAAATTAAACACACAACACCGTCAGCAGAAAAAATTCTCAAAAATCAACGCGGTTTCGGAACGACTTAAAACTTGCACTTTCAATGGTCTATATGACTGTATGCCGGAAAGTTTTCTAAAAGATATTTATTAAAATCTTACGAGTGAAAAGTTTGAAGTGTTGTTGAAAATTTGCCGATTTTTTTTTAATTTTATGCAAAGTTCGAGTCTTTTCATTATATAGTTTTGGTTGTAGTATGAACTGTGTTTTTTTAAATTATTGAAATTACGAAATAAACAAATAAATAATAAAAATTTGTCAATTTGTGACGTTCGATTTCTTTTGACGCTGACTGTAGATGCTCCCATCTCCATCAATGCAGCAACATGTAGGAGCTGCATAGAAATTTAAGGCGTTGCTGCTTTCGTTGGCTTTAATGTGTAGTCTAATTCTTAATTTGGAAGTGCAACTTTAAAAAAGATTTTTCCCCCCTTCAGCTCTCAGTTCGATTTTTGGCATTCTCGTATCACGAGCCGCATGAACCGCGTGTTTTACTTCATCGAACACTTGAGTGGCAAAACTTCCGGCCAACGATAAGGCTCATGTACTGGCTGTTGCATGCCATATAAAAATCAATTTGGATTTAAACTCACTTCCGCCACAACCCCTTCGCGGCGCATTGATCCCATTGAAAATGACCGATTTGGCTGCCGTGCTGTGGGGATGGACCTCTTTTCATTTAAAAATACAAATCTGTAGAATATCGATGACTTACGACCAGCAGACGCCACTCAACGCGTTCGAGCGCTTTTACGATGCTGCCACATGACGCATATGGACACTTGACTTATTTGCTACGAATACCACCATAAGCATAAATGAGTACTGCACATATACACACACATACATACATATATGCCTGCATATTTACATCCCAGTGTGATCATGCGAAGTCTTCAAGAGGCGGCAGAAGCTTCAAGTGCACATTGAGTTGAAAATAAATTGAAAACTCGTTAAAAATCCATAATCCGCAAGCACATCAAAACATGTGGCACTTGAAGCACCAATCGATGTTGCCCACCATCTTTCCCGCCACGTCTGGCCTGCGTATATCAACCAGCAAATGCGTATCTTAATGACTCACTAAGTGTGCGGCAAGCTACTGGCCGCGCTGCGAGCTGATTGGAATGCTGTAGCCGACAAACAAAAATCACCAATCCACCTCGAATGCGCCATTGCATGCAACACTTAAAAGGGTGTTCTGGTTTCTAGCCATGTCGAAAATCAACGCCATTCCGCATACCTAATTCATGGAGGCCCCAGCGTTTGAGTCGGTAGATGACTCCACGCGATAATCGCAATCGTTTTTCGTATACTTTTTAAATGACTATTTTATGGCGTTTTAATCGTGAAAATTTGAATGAAACCAAAGCGTTTGTACAACAATGCAAAAGCACAATTAGCTTTTCCCAACTTCCACCCCCAACAACTCATAGCAACTCATTTAGCTCTCGACTGCTTAAGCAGGCCACCTGCAGCACAGTCATCAGCTCCATCAACAGCCATCAGCGATCGCCTTTGAGCAGCGCGTATCTGACCGATTTATCTGGAAACTCATTTCGTCCGCCTTGATGTGCGCGAATAGTGACTTAACTTTTAATTAATTTTATCCGCACTTTTCTAGCCCAAGCGAGGCGCCCGATACATATCTGGGCGGTTGGAGGAGATTGGTGATTGGTCAGCCAACTTTGCGCTATGTTGCAAAGCAGAAATATGAAAATCTTACAAATTGAAAATGCGCATTTTTGCTTTGATCTATTTGCGGCCTTACCGTTACCCACCCCTCCCCCGATGTGCGCGCGGTTGATCAGATCTATCTTTTGCTGTGAATGACTGCGTTGAGACTTTCAAACAAATCGACGCCACCATAAGCGGCTCGGCGCGGAAAATACGCGCACATTTATCACGAAAAAAAACAAAAATTGAGAAGAAAAACAAAAACATTATTGAATTTTTATTTGCGTGCTGTTTTAGCTTTTAAATTGTTATGATAAACGAAATTCATTAATAGTTTTCAATGGACTTACTTTCACAATTTCGAGCTAAGTCTCTGCAAAGGGGAATGTGAATTTTTTAGTAGCGCTCGTAAAATTTATGAATCAATTAAGTTTGAACAATTAAAATAGGAAGTTTTTTTTGGGAATTGTAATAGAAAACTAAAATTTGTTTTGCGAAAGTCGCTTACGTGTTTCAAATGTTCCTTTAACCAGTCTGCCTAAATCTACTTTCATTACAAAAACTCTTCCAAACGATTTTCACACATCCCAGCCAGGCATTCCCCGCTTTCATCCGCATTATCGCACTCTGGCACATTTTCGGAGTCGGTGGCAAATGCGGTTACATCTGGAATATGCCTTCACTATGTATGTATGTATGCAGCTACATACATCGCCATCGCCATCGCCATTCCCAATTGGCCACAGAAACAATAGTCAATAAAACATTGTGGCAAATCATGTTTATCGCCTTGATTTATGTATTTTTAATGTGTTGCTTATCTTTGAAGCGCCTAAATCAACGCAAATGCCGTGCAACACAAAGCTCGTTTGTGGCTCGCAACAACGCAAACATGCAACAGCCGCCGTAGTGAAGAAACATTTTTAAATCTCACCGCCTGATTAGTTTCAAAAGCTGAAAAGCAACCAAAACGCCGTCCAGACGATCGCGATTGGCGTTAATACAATTGCAGCAACAACAAAAGCGCTAATAGCGCACCAAGCAATTATATCGCAGGCAGTTGCAGCAGCGGCACTTGAATGCACACCAATGTCTGCACCACCACCACCACCACCGACGGACAGCTTCAAAGCGGCGCATCCTTTTGTCTTATTAATAATTCACATTAACGCTTTCAAATCCTGAGGGCCTCCAGCGTGCAGCATGCAGCATAAAGCGCGCAAAAATGGATTGCAACAGTTGCTACGAGTACAGCAGTTACTCCGCTGCTGATCGCCTCACAAACTGCCTTTAGCTGAGCAGGCGAGCTGTGTTCTCCACAGAGCTTATCAACTGGTGAAAATCTCAGTGCGCCAAAACAACATCGACACTGTAACCGCTCCAGACTTTATTTACGAATACTTTGTAACTCTTCTGTCCGGTTGTGGCTAATAGAACGACTCTGGGCCAGTGCAGTCCAATGCTGGGCTTTATCAGGCTTGTCATATCAAACGCCGAAAGCGCGAAAAGTACTCAATAAATAAGGTGTGAAGTGCTCATATTGGCTGGCAGGATTCTGACAATATACTGAGCGTAGAGGACAAGCAAACGAGCGTGTATGAGCGCAGTAGGCGTGGCAATGGCGGTGTGATGATTTAAATGGCAGAAGAATCGAAAAGCAGTTTTAGTTTAACTTTTATGCGAGATATCGCACTTCGGAATTGGTGTTTGCAAGTGTCTATGACTCCAGAGGGGAGAAAAATTGGAGACAAAACTAAGTATGAAGTACTGGCAAGTCAGTTTTGTTGCGGTTGAGTGAGTTCGAACCGAAGAAAAAATAAATAACTAAGTGTAGGGCGAACAATTTGACCTTTTGGCCACAGCAAATATGGAATTGGTGTTGATCCAGTTAAGAATTGAGGATATGTCTTATCAGGTAGGTAGGCAGAGAGAAGTGGCAATCGGTCTCTAACCCAACTGACTTAGACCGTTGCCGATCCATTGGGATACCACATCAGCAGTATCTCTCCTCGTAAGTATAGATAAAATTCCAAGGAATATAAGTAAAAGTATAGAAAGCCAAGGTAGGTAGGCAGATCTAGTAGCTGTCAATTTGTCACACTAAGACCTGTAATAGGTCCGTTGTTATACCACTGGAACGCCCTCCTTACACTCACAAAGGGGGTGTCTAACAGTTTCCTTCTCTTCCGTATTATAACGGCTTCAACAATAATCGTAGTATGGAACTCCTAGCCTTCCAGCGTGGTTTACTATTAGCCTGTTACATGTTTTAAGTGCAAACCCATTGATCAGGCTGACACTTATATCTTTAAGTCCATCAGTATCATTCAAGATCTATGAGCCGAAGTGTCTAAACCTAGTGGCATGCCAACAAGACAGTAACAGAGTAGATGTCTGACTGACTCTTCCTCCTCCTCATTTTTGCAGTTTCTGCAACAGTCGAGATAGGGTACATTCAATCTTTGAGTATATCGACCTAGGAGACAGTGGCCTCTGATCAAAACAAATAACATAGAGACGTTTTTCGTTTTGCATGTCAGACTATCAACCGATCTCGTGACAACCGGCTGAAGTGACAATTTCCATACTAAGAGGGAGGCGAGTGGTAGTGCCCTTTCCCGCTAATTTGTCACATGAAAGGGGGTGAAATTGGGTCTGCTGTGGATTGCACAAAAATGATGCCATAAGACGGGTATTTATCTTTATAGAAGTCACGCGTACAATGGTCTTACAACAGATAAGAATAGATAATTGTTTAGACGTTTTTTGGGCACTTCTTGTTCAATTCCATTTCACATATACTGCGTTAAATAACTACAGCACAAGGACTTATTAAAAACTTTTGATAAATAATTTCTTTAAATTAAATTTAAGTTATTCTAATTATTTTTATTTTTTTATCAATTATTTATTTATTTCAGTTAACAATTTTGTATTATTTTTTTATCTTTTTTTAATGAATACTCGAAATTTTTTTTATATGGTCGAAAACACCCAGCATCGTCAGTAAAACATTTGCAGAGAATACAAATAGAGAAAATTTACAAAAAAACGGAGAAGGGTCGACCGGTGTAGGTAAACGAAGGGCACAAACCGTGGCAACAACGCGCAGTACTCCGAGCGTTTATCACCCGCACAAATGCAGCGATTTCAGGACGTAGCAACGGCACAAATTACCGTATGGCAATACCAATAAATCCGACGCCGGAATGGATAGCACTTTATAGTACGCACAAGCACTAGACGAGAAACGGAAATAAACGCGAAAAAGTAGGATAAAAATAAACGCCCCGAAAGAGTAGGCACCAACGCCAAAATATATTTTCTACAAGTTTGCACCAACAAACAAGCGCCAAAAAGTAGGCAGTGTCATTTCTCAATAGAAATTAGCAACCAGTGAATCTAAGATATATATAAGGTATAGCCCTCTCTCTCCTTTTCCTCTACGTTACATCTCCTTTCTCTCTCGCGGAACGAAAATGCCCAAAACGTTGCATGGTCTTGAAATTTTACTCTCCATTCTCACTCGTCCATCGACGCCTAAGAAGTTTTACTTCAAAAATTGTTAAAAATCAACGCGATGTTTACTCCACTTCATATTTACACTTTTCAAGATTCAATGGGCATATTTGAAATTTTTCTAAAAACTCTGCTGAAAAATTTAAAATTTTCCAACTTTTCTGTTTCAAAACTTTTATTTATAGAATTTTGTAGAAGAATGAACTATGTATATTTTCCTAAAAAAATTATTAAAATTAAATGAAAAAAAGATAGTCAAAACTTGTCAACAACCTCCTTTTCTTATTATTTTTATTATTATTAGACTACTGCCACTGCGACTAATAGAGATATGTTGCGCAAAGCCTGCTTTCGTATTCTATATTTTAAATCTTCTTAAAAATTGTTACACATTCTGTAGTTTATTGTTCCATAATTCATATGAATGCACGGCAGTACCATAAAGGCGGTGTAACTTTTTTTGCAGGGTGCAGGACATTCACTAAGAATGTGCCCTGAATTTTCAGTGCCCATCTGACAGAATCGACAGCTGATAGTCTCAGAGAGACCAATTTTGTTTAAGTTATATTTCAGGCTACGGTAGACTGTAAAGTAACCACTTAAAGATGTGGTATACTATCCCATATTTGGAGTCTGAAACCCGTCTTTTGTATACCTTTTCCGTGAAGTTTTTTAAGCCAAGATTAAACTCGTGTCGTCGGTACGCCGATATATGTGTGCGAGATGTTGTTGTCTTTACCTTATTCTGGTACTTGGTTTTGTCAACTTATCTACTGCACAGTTGCTTGATGTGTCTCTATAAACGGACATCTATGCATTGCGTGAACACAGTAAGTTCAGTAACGCATTTATTCACTTGGAATCCCTGGCGCAACCTCACAACCTCTGCTGTTTGAGCTAGGTGAAATCACAAAGTGTTTAGGTTAGGTTAGGAGTATATATTGTATATACAGGGTCGTCGAGATAAACCCGGAATGTTGAACTTAAAAACAAAACTATTGAATATTTACTCAAAAATAATTTTATTTGCACTTAACTTTGTATAATGTGGGTACACATATCATAGTTGAAAATTATTCAGTGTTACCTCCATCTCGTGCAATTACCTGCTCCAGCCTGGACCTGAAGCGCCCACATGCGCGAGCTACCTCCTCTTTGTTCATTGTGGTCATCACTTCCTCGATGGTTGTCTTCAGAGCGTCCTTAGTGTTATGAGGCTTCGCGTTAACTTTCGCTTCAACTGTGCGCCACACGTAATAATCAAGAGGATTGCAGTCGGGGCCTGAAGGTGGCCAAAAATCTGGTGACCAGTGGTAGGGTAGGTTGTTCTGGAGAGAAGTCTTCTTTGCCTTGTGAGCAAGTGCGGAGTCCTGCTGAAACACATATTCTCTTCCAGCAGCCACGCGGTCCATCCACCAAATGGTAGTCACGCACCAACCCATTCGGCTACGGCGGCCGCCAAGGAGGTTAGGAGTATGCTGATGTGAAAAATAGCAGAAACGGCTGGTTGGCTAGTGCCGTGACTGCCTCCGTCGCGTTAAAATCCTGACAGACCTCGAAGTATGTTTTAAACTCGTCGTCCTTGGATCGGTGGTATAGGTGCAGTAGAGATGACTCCCGTCTTTGCATCCAGTCTGGATCTGAACGCATGTTTCAAAAGGACCTTTAAGAGGTGGCTACACTTTACTGGTAAGCAATGTATAGTAGATACTTTTTTGAGAATCCGTAGCCTCGTTCTAGAATTCACTATAAAAACAAATATGAACAAGTTGGTTGGCTAAATAATAGCAAAAAATAGTAAAATCAAATATTGTCTAACGCAGTAATTTTATTCTAGAAAAAAATCGCTACCGTCTGCCAGCTGATGCCGTAGTCGTACAGCTGAAAGATGCACTAAAAGTGACGAAGTATAGAAGGAGCTGTGAACTATGTAAATTACTTTCGAAATACTTAGATTAATTCCAAACCATAACTGCCCGCACTTGCACGCGTCAGTCTGTCAATAACCACTGGTTTGCTGCACAAAATTTCATTTAGCAGCAGTTAAGTTGAAGCGAAGGCAGCGTAAGGACTTTGAACAAATGTCAAGTATAAACAAAAGGATTAACAGACAAACTCTGGAAGTTGTGAGCGCAGCAGTCAGAAATGACTTTCACAGCTCATTTACATAAACAAACAGACACATACATTCGAACGCTTACAAAGCAAAAGGATGGCTTCACTCGTAAACTCGCATATGCCGAAAAGTAAACATTGACGAAATTTGCATAAATGAATTAAGAATTTTTTCCAAATTTACCCTCTTTCGGAAAGGTGAGTTATCATCCTCGGGGAGTGACGCTCTAATACAATAATGAAATCAATTTGAGAACTATCATGCAATTGTGGCTTCCACAGTTTGTGTGGCTGTGGCTTGCGTGTAAATACGCCTCTTTCATCAGTGTACGATTGCGAGTAAATACGAAAATAAATTAGAAACGCTTAGCCCATTTAGTCCCATTTAACGCAATATCATTTCATGTCATAATCCCTCAATTATCCTTGAGGCTCAAACCACACACCACAAAATTCCAATTTCCGGTTTCACGTGCCGAGAACTTTGCGTTTTGCTGCTCTCACACATAAATTTGTGGGTACGTGCGATTGTGTTATGAATGCCACGGATTACTCTAGCCTGGTGGAGATTTATAATGTTTTTCGCTACTTTTGTTTATTTGTTTGTTTGACGCATTTGTTACGATTCAGGTGAATAAAGCTGCGACTGGAAATTAGACGGAACAGACAAAGCAGACGTTGAAAATTAACTTTTTCGAGCTAGTAAATAATTTGGACAGTGAAACACCGACGTAGAAGACTTCACGATATGGATAAATAGATTTGCTTTAAAGTTTGCACTTCAAGTTCATGGCCTTTTGTGCCCTCTACTCATCATAGTACCTCATCCAAACTCAGTTCTCTTAAAATAGAGCTAGGTTGGACTGAGCGTATATGCGTTTTTTCTGGCTGCAATTGGCCGATATGTCTTAATCGCAGAAAGGTCAAGAGTCAGTGGGCTATATCCCAATTCTGTGCAGATGACTGCGCAATCCGCAATTCCTTAGGAAGGGTTGTGATCATCCTCTGCATAATTTGGTGTCATCTAACCTTCCTTAGCCTAAGCTCTATACTCCTAAGCTTCTTTTTGATGGTGTATTGTCCCATAGCAAAGAAGGGCGCGGTTCCTATTGGTAAAGAGGCTGCAGTCTCACCGCTACTTCGTTCCCAGTTATAACCCATGTGTCCTGTGACCCAAATGAGCCTGATGCGATTGTGCGCTCCTAACAAAATCAGTTTCTCGATATACTCAAGTTACAGTGAAGACATAACCTCACATGAAAACTGTACCTTAAATTCCGCCTGACTGTCGCCCAGAATGGAGGTTTTTGTCTAAGTTGATCTCTGCACGGATAGCAGACACTTCCGCTGGGAAGATGCTTGGAAAACTACTCATCGCTTTGTTCTGGGGACATATATTTCAGCGCCTGTGCCTTCTGGCGTCTTCGAGCCTTCCTTACAGAAAAATTTAGCTAACAAACTGACGTATTTTGCCGCCAAAGTCTTGCGAGTTAACACAATGGACTTCTTTCTCTTTTATCCCCAGAAAAGTGTGGTCCATGCCAATAAGTGTGACTCAGTTCGAGAGCGGAACAGTGAAGTCATGCGCATTATAACAGATACAACAACAATGCAAAAAGTTATGTTAAATTTTGATATACTCATCGTGTGTTGGCAGAGGCGCCGTGATGGGCACTTCACGGATATTGTGTTTGATTCATATCAAATGTTATAGATTAAAAAGTATGATAAATTAAAAAAAAATCATTTCGACAAGTTTTGTTGAGTTTTATTTATTATATATAGGAATAAGTTTCCGCCCTCGTAGAAGAGGTGTCGCTGCTGATACTATTTTTGTGAGGCCTAAATCGCAGTAGTTGACATTCGTTTGAAGCGTAAAGATCCTAATGGTCCAGAAAGCAGATAACTGGGTGCCACATTAATTGAAGGAGAGGGATATCGAGAGACGTTTGGTGACGTGTGAGATGCTTCTTGAACGGTAGAAACGAAAACGTTTTCTGAAAAAATGGATCTGTTATGAGAACCTTATTTTTCAGCCTGCCAGGTGAACCAGGACAGCGAAAAAAATATTCATGCTTCAAACACCATCACTGAAGATCGTTACCGACTGCAGCTAATGCGTTTGAATCGAGCTCTGAAAGAAAAGCGATCGGAATGGGACGGTAGACATGAAAACCTGATTTTGCTGCATGACAACGCCAGCCCACACGTTACTAAATCGGTTCAGAAATATTTAGAACTACTGAATTGTTAAATCTGGCCCAACCCACCGTATTCCCCAGGCATGGCACCTTTGGATTATCATCTTTTCCGATCAATGCATTCAGCCCTTATTGTAGAGCGTTTCAATTCTTACCAGAGCATCGCAAACTGGCGCAATGAATGGATCAAGTTAAAATAACTCACTGGAATTTTTCGTCAGGGTAATCCTTCTGCTGCCTGAAAGATGGAGTAAAGTGGTAGCTTCCAGTGGCACATACTTCACATAATATTATGTTTTATGTAAATGTTTAAATAATTCGTAACTTTGGCTAAAAAAGGCAGAAACTTATTCCCATACCCAATAAAAAACTTAATCTGCGGTCTTACAATGGAAAAACAAAAGCTATCGAACTCCGAGTTCCATAATTTACTTTGCATTAATTACGAACAACCCCACTTGCTCTCATTTCTATTAATTCGCTTTCTTCTCACATACCCGCCGTGGCAAAATTGCATTATTTTTTTTTTCAAAAATATAGGTTACACTTCAACAAAAATTATGTAACGCAAAGTTTCAAACTTTGTACAAATTTTTCAAAATAAAAAAATGTAGAGTTTTTCTAGGTATTCAGTTTAATGACCCATTGAATTTTAGTATAACAAAGAGTAAGCTTCAACTGATTACAAAATACTGTTGATTTTTGGCATTTTTTTCGCCGAGTTGTTATTTCCTTCTATAGGAGGCATAAGCTCGAATTATTTCATATGGGAGAAAAAGTCTAGCAAATCCACAAACAGATCTTTCAGTATAGAAATGCCAACTGGAATAAGAAACTTAGTTCAATTGAAAAGAGAGGCAAGCCATTCTCGAACATACATATGTGAAATAATGCGAAGAAAACATACGGAAAGCCTAACTCTACGTGAGTCAAATAAGACTTTAATCCTAAATAACGAAAAAGCAAATTTGTTTGCATATGGTTTCCAACCAATCAACTAGAAACTACACTCGTCTCAAATTTAGTTGGTGCAGCATAAACCAATGTGGATTCAGGATCTTCTTTATGTTCAAGATATTCTGCATGGCCCATCACTGAGGGAATCTGAAGCACATGATGACATAAAAATTATTATGCTCAGACACCTACAGAAAGAGGCCACTTTTTTCACTTTTTTGATAAATTCTTGCTAAATTTTTCTAAAGTAAGGAAAACAGCTAAAATAATTCAAACTCGCTAGCTCGGCCAGTAGACGTAGCTGATAGCTACCGCCGCTTAGTATTTTAAGCAGCACATTTTATCGTTACTCTGAAACCAACTACGTGTCTTATTATCAGAAGATTTGCAATATGGCACCTGGGAAATTCATCATCAGTTTGCTTATTTCGCCTACATCAATTCCTTGATTGCTCAATTCTCAGTATAGCATTCACAAATAAGAGTCGGTTTGCTATTTCATTATTATTATTATTAAAAGGCGAATTGAATTCATTCCCAAATATTTGGTGCGATTTTCTACGCTCTGGTTGAGCCTTTCAATTATGTTTTACTTTTACAATCGCGCCGTTGTTTTATATATAATGAATTAAGTAGCTGATTGCTTTTTCCGCCAACTCCATCAAATTGCCAGTAAATAGCAAAGGCTGAAAAATGTGCAACTAATGCAGCTGAGCGCAAGATAACAACTAGAAAATAAATTAATTGAAAGGTTTTTTTTGTTGTTTTGTGAATTTTCTCCTTACAGCTATGAAAAAATTCTAAGAAACTGCAAACATTTTCACGCGCGCAACAGATTTCAAAAAGGATACGTCGATAATAAAAATAGACACATCGAGTGGTGATTTAGCCAAAGCGGATGATACCATTTGGGTCATAAATCCGTCGGTAATTAAAGTGCTTTATGCGCCAGCACTTCTTGTTATTATTTATACACTTCCCGCTGTTATTGTTGCAATAGCTGTTGTTCTTTTTGTGCACAACTCGGGCAAATTAATACACTCTCGCCCATTTGTGGTCATGTTCCAGCAGCGCTTGAACGTTTCCTATACACATACACACACACACACGTACATATATGGCTATAAATGGCGGGCAAATGCAACAACCACTGCTGACAAAGGCAGCGCAGGATGAAAGGCTATAAGGCGAAAAAAGTATATAAAAATGAAACGAAAGCCATAAATGGATCAACTCGCCAACGCGCACACCTGAGACAATCCCAGTCAAGCAAATTAAGCTAACAAGTGAACGAATGAAGGATGTTCACGCACAACCGCACCCACGCGTGCTCACATAGACTCGTATTCACGGACACCCCCACAGGTATGCGTAGCGCACAGGAAACACAATTGCATTCGGTTAATAAACAATCGCTCGTACGCGTATAGCCAATACCAGGAGTGGAGATCCGGGGAGGGTAGCAATTTTTATGAGCCAAGCAAGCCGGTAGCATACCGTCTCCTTTCTTAACATTTTGCTACGCTTCGGCTTCATCTGCAACAAATCAGTGCAAGGATTTTTTTACGATTAACTCAACGTAATTGGTTTAATGCAGCGCATGTGGCAGCTATGCAAAGGGCGCTGGAGAGATTACCGTGAGGGTGAGAACGCTTGGAGTGGCTCCGCCGCGTGACGGTATGCTGCACGAGTTGTGGAAAAAAATTAATTAAACTGTAATAAAGCAAAATCCTTAAATGATGTGCACGCACGTACACACAAATACAGCTGCGTGGGGCTTACAGCGGAATTGGAAACAGTGTTCCAATCTGAAAATGTGAGTACTCATTCGAACCGAACTGTTTCTTCGGTAAAGCTGTCACTTTTTGATAATTCCATGTTTAAGAATCAAATGAAATTAAGGTACGAAATACGCTGGAAACTCTAGACCACCTATTTAACTCTAGACCGCCATCTTTCATCTAAACGCCGAACCGCGCTTTAATTTTCAAACTTTCCCATGATTTCATCGTTGAACGCAGTAGTGGCGTCTGAATTAATTATTTTGGCAATCAGTTTATTTTTACGAAGTACAGGGTGGGCCATATAGCGTTTGCTTTTTGGGACGCTATGGGCTTGAAAAAAAGTGGGAAATATTGAAAATCTAGTGAGTCTTCTTCTTCTTCCGCGGTTACAGTAAATGGCAAGTGTTACCGTGCCATGCTCAATGAGTTTTTGTTTCCAAAAATTGAAGAGGATGACATGGACGACATTTGGTTTCAACAGGACGGTGCAACTTGTCACACTGCCAAAGTTACACTGGAACTTTTGCCCTTCGATTATACTGACGACCTATGCATCCTGGCACATAGCCTATCCGAATTTAAGGAAATGGGTTCCGCGCTTCATAGGAAAGCTAGGTCTGCCGCCATTAAAATCAATTTTGACAACAGGAAGGTGATGAGTCTGGCAAATAAGGGTGGATGGGTGTGTGGAGTTTATAGGTAACCTTATCCAAACAGTGAAGGAATTTACTTATCTCGGCATCAAAGTTGTCTCGGGCGGTGGCATGGATGTAGACATATGCTGCCAGTTAAAAAAGTCGGAGGGGCATTCGGGTCGTTGTACTCTGTATGATGAAATAACAACTTGAGTTCCAGTTCAAAGGTTAGGCCTTTCAAGTCAAATGTGCTATCGGTTTAGTAACTCTACCTGGAAAATCTTCACCTCTACAACCAGCCGCTTACAAGTTCTTGTCAACCGCTGTCTAAGTATTATACTCCAAACTTTCTAGCCAAAAATAATGCCAAACAAGGGATTGGTCGAAAAAGCAATCATGGAGCCGTTAGACATTTGGATTAGTGCGACTTACTCAAAGAAGACGGTAACATAGCGAAGAAGGCAACGGAAGGAAACCCATTCACAGCGAGGGGAAGAGTGCCTGGCAGGCCAAGGGAAACCTGGAAAAGAAATGTGGATCGCGAGACGGCTCTACTCGGGTTAGGCTGGAAGCAGGTGAAAGCGTTACGCAGTAATCGGACGAGATGGCACATAGGTGTTGTTGGTGTCCTATCAAGGAAACATTGATGATGATGAAAGAAAAAGGAGTAAAATTTTATATCTTTTATCGATCTAAAATTACAATAGCTAATAATGGCTACTCTTCATGCTGCTTGCCGTATCATTATTTTCGCGGTAGATGGCTGTTCGTTTATGTTCGTTTTCAAGGTGACATTTCACACTAAATGAATTTTTTTTTGGTTTTTGTTTGTTCCATTCAGTTGTGAGTTACAGCGTGTTTAGGATGGAAGTCAACAAAGGATAAAGGCGAAAATGCAAGCCAGGCCGCTGAAATTGTGAATGTTGTTTGGTGGAGCCGATACTGTAACGGTTCATTTATCCAATTTTGGTTTTATAGATTCCATTGAGGCAGTTTTGATGCTAAAGGAAATGTCGATAATGGCGAAAAAGTCTATAAAATCATCACATCAAAGTTGACCGACATGTAAGTAGTCGTAGCATCCTCAGGAGCTAAATACCATAAAATAATTTTAAACATTTTCAGGTGTGAATGGATTGCGCTATCGAGAGATGATTAACGATTTTTTTATGGCCGGAATTGGATGCTATTTATCTGAACAACGTTTATTTTCAATAAGACGGCGCTACGTGCCCCACAAGCAACGAAACCATTGATCTTTTACGGGAAACGTTTCCGGACCGTGTTATCTCTTGAAGAGGTGATCACAATTGGCCACCGAGGTCTTGTGATTTAACACCTTGTGACTTTTTTCTTTGGGGCCAGGTGAAAGAGAAGGTCTACGCCAACAGCCTAGGGTCGATTCAAGACCTCAAAGATGGAATTCGTGATGCTATCGAGGCTATTGGCGGCCGCCGAAGCCGAATGGGTTGGTGCATGATTACCATTCGGAATTCACAGAGAAAACGTTGGTTCCAATCTCGGTGAAACACCAAAATTAAGAAAAACATTTTTCTAATAGCGGTCCCCCTCGGCAAGCAATGGCAAACCTCCGAGTGTATTTCTGCCATGAAAAAGCTCCTCATAAAAATATCTGCCGTTCGGAGTCGGCTTGAAACTGTAGGTCCCTCCATTTGTGGAACAACATCAAGACGCACACCCCAAATAGGAAGAGGAGCTCGGCCAAACACCCAGAAAAGGGTGTACGCTCCAATTATATATATATATATATATATCGAGGGCATCGGGCAGCCACTTTGCAATTCCATTATGGAAAATTTCATGAAAAGGATATTAACCTGTAAGCGTGGTCGTGATGGTCATTTGCCTGAAGTTATTTTCCACCATTAACGGCATACCTTCCTCTTTATAATGAAATACACATCCGATCATTTATATTGAAAAATAGCATTTTTCTTTGAATATCAAAATAACATCTCTATTTAAAAAACCCTATATAATATTATATTTCCTACTTTCGTAAGATAATGTACCCATCTCCTCAGCTTCAAACTCTTTTTGAACACTGTGCGCACTGTGGCTGTTGTGTCCACTACATAACTTGATGAGGGAGTTTAATGAGCTGCAGCATCGCTAAAGCGTTTAAACCACTCACAATATCAGGTTAGGTCCTTGTGACGTGTTAGCAGCAGAAACTTAAGGGAAACAAAGTAATGTGCAGGGAAAATAGATAAATTGAGGAGGTAAATTTAAAAAAAAGGAAAATCAAAAAAGAAAAGATAACAAGAAAATCACTAAATAACCACAAATAGCCACAAAATAATTCCATGTATAAAGCACACACACGCACACCCACGCAACGCCCCCGTGATCAGCGCTTACCCCACGTTTATGCACATCAGCAAGCCTGTATGGCATGCAACAACAATATCAACGAAATAAAAGCGACGGCAGCAGTGAGTAAACAAATTGAAGGAGATTTATCACAAGGATATACTTCGGAGTGTCATAAAAACTTTTTATGTCTTGGAAAAAATTGCGGATAAGCGCAGAAAAAGTCGCAAAAAAGGCCATTTATTAGCGCAGAGCAGCAAGCGAGCGAACAGAAGTGGAGGTATGGATGACAGAGCCACAAATGTCGCTGGCAATGTGAACCGCAAAATGGCTGCTAAACTGACAAACGAACTTTTTTTTATTTCTTACTTAGGTGCGATGCAGGAAGCGCTTCAACTGGATTACCGCTACGCGCAGCACAATCTGCTAGCGGTTGAGTGGTGCTGGCTGTTGCAATAGCAGCAATGGCTTTCGAGGTGGCTGATCTCAGGTGTTGCACGGCTTGCAGAGTTGTTAATAAAAATTGCGTTCAATTTGGTGCTTTCGTTTCATTTTCACTTTGCTTACACGGACGAATGGAAAACAATACCGACATGAATGCACATACGCACAAAATGGCGACAGAAAGGGGATTCATTTCTTCTACATTTAATACAATATGCGATACTAAGTGAAGTTGAATTACTTTGGAAATTTATTGAATTCTTTCTTGCTGCAGTTCGCTTGCATTTGTATGACGTCAGTAAAAGTTTTTCAAGCAGCTAAAATGTGAGAGTTATGTCCACATGCGCCGCACATTTACGTATAATCACATATTTTTTTATGTGTGCATGTGTGCTTGTATGCTTCTGCCATTTTTATTCGCATGCACTCGAAAAGGTAAACACTCCATTATGGTAATGACAGCTGAACTCGAAGACGTTTAATTATTTGTAATTAGAATTTGTAAACTTATAATTAGTTGCACTTAGCCTCAGTTAACCTCAAGAAAAAAGCGGAAATAGGCGAATACGTTGAATAGTGGCGAGAATATGGCGCTTACAACCACTTACAGGGGCTTGGGCCGAACTTTTCCTTGAATTTGTGGAATATGTCTTGATTTGCGGCATAAGCGGAGGAGAATATATCTTTCTGCAACCCCCAAATGACAGAAGCTGATTTTATAAGAAGCTTTTCATGGTACAAATATATTCGGAGAAATTTCACTGCTGAATGGGGTGCGGCCACTATGTATTAGGAAAAAAGACATATCCTAACGTGAAAAGTGTTCTTAATTATTTTATCTAATGCAATACAGATCTAAGCCGCGACGAAAAAGAAGGACGATGTGACCAAGGATTCCTCCTATGAGCGCCTGGAACATTAGTATGAACGCTGCCCCCGCCACCACATAAAAATCGTGCTTGGCGACTTCAGCGCCAGCGTGGGCAAGGAGGGAATTTTCGGTCCCACAGTCGGAAAATTCAGCTCTAACATCGAAGGGTCCGGTAACGTACAGAGGCTGATCGACTTCGCCGGGCCCGAAACACGCTAGCCTGCAGCACCTAACTCCAGAAT
Source organism: Anastrepha ludens (assembly GCF_028408465.1). Lineage (NCBI taxonomy): Eukaryota > Metazoa > Arthropoda > Insecta > Diptera > Tephritidae > Anastrepha > Anastrepha ludens. Next base: position 123,088,667 of record NC_071501.1, read on the forward strand.
AAAAATACACAAGCAAAGCGGCTGTCTCCTGATCGAAAAACGCAAAGCCAGATCGTTCATGTTGTGATAGATGGAAGACACGCTTCTGGTGTTTCAGATGTACGCACAATCCGATGGGCCAACATTTATTACCTTGTTGGAACCAAACTACGCACCCGCCTCTGTGAGGTAAAAAACGTAAATCTACCTGCACAAGGAATGTTCGACATCGGAAAGCTTCAATCGGAACAGACAGCCAGAAGATTTGTCACTTGACTCTCAACCCCACTCTCAGAGAGTACTGCCCAAAAAATCACACCGGAGCATACTCGAGCAATGGAGTAACATTTCTCGTTCCCTACGTACCGCCGTCGAAGAAGAAATCGGATTCAGGCGAGCCTGAAAAAGCAATTTATGTGTGGAGGAATGTCAAGGTGCCACGCTGCAATCGGGCGCAACGCGAGCCATGTGCGAGCGCTACCGAGAGTTAAGAAAGGAAGAGGCGCGTATTATCAGAAAGAAAAAACGAGAGGCCGAAAAACGTGAGTGCGAGGAGCTTGATATGCTGGCCAATATGAACAACGCCCGAAAATTCTACCAGAAAGTTTGGCGGCTTATAGAAGTTTTTAAGACCGGGGCGTTTTCCTGTAAGAACAAAGACGGCGATATGGTGACTGATATACGGAGAGAACATAAATTATGGATCGAATACTCAAACTTGTTAAATAGTGATAACCGCGCATGTCCCAGAAAATGTGAAGATCCGATATTCCAATCGTTGAAAACGGAACTGTCGTCCCGCTAGCCGGCCATGACGAGGTGAGAATAGCGATAACGCGGCTAAAGGACAACAAAGCCGCGGTAGCCAATGGACTGCCGGCTGAGCTATTCAAAGGAGATGGTAAGGTGCAAGCACCAGCTCCTATGCAAAATAGGGTCGGATGAAAGCATGCTTGCCGATTGGAATTTAAGTGTGCTCTGCCTAATCTACAACAAGTGTGATACTCCAATCTGTGCCAATTACCACGGCATTAGTCTTCTAAATATCGCCTATATATGGCACGGAAGCTTGAACGATGACATCATCTGATAAGGTGTCGCTTGGAGTGTTTGAGAGAAAAAACGGCGATTATCTCAGGCGATGGAACGATGAGCTGTATTAGCTTTACGACGACATAGACATAGCGCAGCGAGCAAAGATCCAGCGGTTCCATTGGCTGGGTCATGTCGTCTGAATGGATACAAACGCTCCGGTTCTGAAAGTGTTCGAGGAAGAGGAAGGCCTCCTCTACGTGGGAAATATTAGGTGGAGAAGGACTTGCCTTCACTTGGTGTGTCCAACTGGCGCCGGTTAGCTCGAGAAAGTAACGAATGGCGCACTTTGTTAAGCTTGGCCAAAATCGCGTAAGCGGTTATCGCGCGAATGAAGAAAGAAAGGATATCGAGTCTTTGCTTACTGGCCTCATATATTTACATCGAACCTGGGGCCAACCGAATGGTAGACACACGCAAACCCAACTTAGCTATGTCCCGGTTGCTCACTCATACATACGAGTATACTTGTAAATCAACATAAATGCATTTGTTGCGTTCAATATTGAGCCGCATGGGTAATTACATTGGCGATTGCAACGTTGACGGCCATTGTTGCATTTCTTGCTAAATTTATTTTCCATTAAATGAACACGCGTGTACACATGCAGGAGTACCCAGCTGTGTAAAACTACATACATACATACGTGAGTGTTTATTTACTACGACCACTAGTTGGGATGAGCACCTTATCAATTGCCCATTTCAACGTGCCACTCTGTGGATATTTGCACTAAATTGAAATGAGAAGTGTATAATTATTGGTGCTGAACCGCCATCATTCCCAACGTTTGCAGTTTTCTGTATGTAAATATGGCCAAACAACCAACCAAACCGTTTTCGAGCCCATTTCGAAATTAGCGCAAGAAGTGGCACGTTTCTTTGGCGTCTCATAACGTCTACGAGTATAAGCAGTTCTTTGTTTTTGCAGTCATAACCTATAATCACATTTATCCACCACCATTCCCAGTCATTGCAGTCGAAACAGTAGAAACACTCGTCGCAGTCACAGGACAGTGGCGATGCATTTGAATGCGAAGACTTCATGCAGAAATATGTAGTTTTATTTCAAATTCAATCCAATTGTTTTTTGGCTCATATTTGTACTTATACACGCATGCATAGATATAATATGTTTTCTTTTTTGTGATTGCTTCCTCACTGCCAGGCGACCGCCCAACCGTTCGAACAGTTGTTAGCACAATTGGCAATTCATTTGGCCCGCAAATTATGGTATGTCTACAAGTTGGTAGTTAGTGTGCTTTTTTTGTAACTGTAAACGGCATGTGGCATGTTGTTTCCTATATATTTACTAATTATGTATGTGTGTGTGTATTTCTTCATAAATTTTTCTTGATTTTTATTTTCATCCAATTGATTGGCGATAATGGCAGTGCGCTTAGCTGGCGGTGCTTGGAGGGTAGCAGGGGCAAAAATAATTGCAATGAGTGAATCATTTGCTAAAAAATTATTGTTTGTGGACAATAACATAGCGACGACATGAAATATGCAATGAGTAGGAATGCAATTTTAATCCACTGAACCGTTACTTAAGTTTGGTGGGGTTTCAAATAATAAAAAACGCTCATGAAACCTAGATAAGATCCAATTGTTTTATTTTCATTGCTTCAACATGTGATAAGTACATAAATAAAATGACAGTAATTTAAGAAAATACAACGCATATTTATGTATATTTTGAAGAACCGAAAAGAGATCTTAACAGTAAATTTGTAGCCAATTAATAAAGTGTCTTTCAAAAGTGACGCCTTGAAGTCGGTAGTGAATAATTCCTAGACGGCATTTTTCTTCTTGGCAACTGTGGCACAAGGCGGCCGCCGTAGCCGAATGGGTTGGTGCGTGATTACCATTCGGAATTCACAGAGAGGTCGTTAGTTCGAATCTCGGTGAAAGCAAAATTAATAAAAACATTTTTCTAATAGCGGTCGCCCCTCGGCAGGCAATGGCAAACCTCCGAGTGTATTTCTGCCATGAAAAAGCTCCTCATAAAAATATCTGCCGTTCGGAGTCGGCTTGAAACTGTAGGCCCCTCCATTTGTGGAACAACATCAAGACGCACACCACAAATAGGAGGAGGAGCTCGGCCAAACACCTAACAGAAGTGTACGCGCCAATTATTTAATAATTTTTTTTTTTAACTGTGGCATTTGTCAAGTAGACAGATGTACAATTTTACACGATAGAACAACGCGTTAAATTTATTGAAGCTTATTATGAAAATGGTCGATATTTAGGAACAAAATGCCACAAAATTCGTGATTCTTTCTAGTGAAAATGATCATCAGAATGAGTTGACACCTCAAAGGTTGGGGGAAAAATACAAGAAACTGGTTCTGTCGAGGATAGATAAAAAACTGGACGTTGTGTTGAAAATATTGCTACTGGCTGCTGTAGCGTAAGTGTTGGTGAACAGCGTTCAATATCGATATCTCGATTGGGCAATTAAGAATCGACTGTTTGATGGATATTCAGGGGGACATTCAAATATTGGCATTTTGAATAAAAATAGTGAAAGCCGAAGGTTCGTTCAAAACGAATTATAAACTTTAAATGTTTACTGACTTTCATGGCCATTTTTTCAATAAACAGCTAACTTTACTGAAAACTTTATTATGTCGGAATCACATTTCAGTCTCAAGTCCTTACTAAAATCTCGGCCCAATTTGTATATTTAAAGATCTGTTAATATTCCCTTGAAAATTTGTTAGCCTGGTTCAAAGTGTTTTAGTTCAATTTGTAATTCTCAAATATTTAACAATGTTCCTAAAAATAATATATTATTATTATCAGGGAATTTAGCCCTCCGACCTGAAATATCTTTTTTGCCTTCTACATGGAGTCAGAGTCCAGCTTCCTTAAAAATTGTATTGTAGTATTTGTTCTATTTTATTGAGTTTTACTTCCCCCTCTGGTAAAATATGTTTGTCCAGCTTACGCAACAGTACTGGGCACAATGTCAGCACTTGTTTGGTGGCTTCATCTTCCTCTCTACAGAGCATGCAAGTTTCATGACAATATATGTCTAGGTTAATAAGATGAGGGTTCAATCTATAATGCTTTGTTAAAGTGATGATGCTAAAATTGTTCTCATTTAATTCCATACAATTTTTAAATGGATTTAAGTTGAAGATCCCTATTAATGATTTAGATTGCGCTATATCAGGCAAACTGTCCCAATATGATCTTCCTTATTTTCCTCTACTTTCTGAATAAGAGAGGAGTAGTTACCCTTTCCTAGGCCACAAAATGGCTCTGGGCCTATATATGAGGAGACCGCTCCTTTCCTGGCTAATTTATCTGGAGAAATGTAAGGTAGTAAGCACTTTTCGACTACCACTACTCTACAGGATGATGGAAATAAATCAATATTTTTGGTCTTCTAAACGTAACATTCAATCATCAAAATATGAATTGTAGAACAACTTCTGTAGAGGTTTTTATATTATATTAGCCCAATCAGAAATTCCATACATCGTGTATTTTGGTTAGATTCCCTTACTCAGCTACAATGAATTAATACAAGGGAAGACTTCATAATTAAAAAAGCGGCTCAATTGTCTTAATTGCTTTAAATTTTAAGCCAACAAGCAGGTATTTTGCATACACATATTTGTAATTTTACATAATCATAATTTTTCATAACCTTACCACTCTCCGGTGGTCTTCTTGAGTGTGCAGGTTTCATAATCCAGGAGCTAATGAATGTTGAAATAACTTTTCCTTCAGCAACGAAACATGGATTTCGGCGACCTTTTGTCATTTTGATACGATTTTTCATGCTAATTCAACAACTACACATTCGTGATCAGGAAATATGCCTCACATCCCGTTAGTTATTATTCACTTTAACTCAAAATGTTTGCTTGGAAAATATTTTGACACAAACATTGAAATGAATTATTAATGAACATTCCAACTGTGCAACAGCTGTGGAATTTCTCCGCTTATTTATTTAACGATCAAAATGAATCAGCTCGAGCCAAAACATTCGCCAAAACTAAGGGGCACTTTGCCACAAAGAAAACGAACTTTTCGCAAGACGAAAAACCATTTGACTTTTCACCAAATATTTTTGCCAATTTAACACCTTTTGTGCCCAATGCCTGCCAGCTGAGATTTTCAACAAAAACTATTCCAAAAAATAGGTGTATTTCTGTGAAATAATATCAACAAAGCAGGCCACAAACCAAAGTGGACATAAAACACAAATACAGCAACAAAATGGTTTATTGTGGCGAAAGGTAGCAAAAGAAGGGCGTTGCATTAACACTAATGAACTACATAAATGAATGAATAAAATATGAAAAAATTGCAATTGACAGTTATCCACAAAGTCAATAAGGCGAGGAGCCGTGCGAGTACCGCAGTGAAAATAGCAAACCCAGTTCTAAGTGGCAAGCTGAAACTAACATAGTTGCATAAACCAGACACAACCAATGTCCAACACCTTTTTAACTATTATTTTGATGTTATTACACACACAAATACATTTGCGTAATTTAGTGTTTGTATGTTTGCATTTGTGATCGCCCATGTGATCGCAAGCTGCGAATGTGACAATCTGCGTAATGAAAGGCCGAGCGAATGACAATGAGGCGTGCGGAATAACAAAAAATGACAAGCAACATGCCACAAAGCATACATCATTCCACATTAAGGGCGGACAGACGGATAAACTGACTACATACACACATACACACAGTCACAGGCAGAGGCACAGGCCACAAATGGAAGGGATGCGCATGCGCCTAGTGCAAGTACTCGTATGTAATGGTGCGATCGCACGCTAACCAAAAGGGGAGTGACAAAGGGCGATGCAGCATCAACTCGTGCAATATCCAGTTGCACATAAATTATGATTTTTTATACAATTTATATGTTGCGCCCTTGAATAAATACCACAAACATTTCATTTTGATTTAATGTCTCAAAGGCTCATCTTAGCGCCGCCGTTCGACTCCTCATCTTTTCTCTTAGTCTATGAAAGAGGACGCCGTAATTACACGGCTATGCTTCGTTACACTTTTCCTTCATACCCAAAGTAAGAATGTTGAAATTGTCAAGTTAATTAGTGCATTTGATTTGGCTATAGAAAAATACTCGCCTTCGGAAATCATAAACGAATATGAAAATAAATCAAAAGCAAACGAATATCTTGCGGATCGGGTTTGTTTGTCTTTTTGTTTGTGATTTAAGGAGAGTAGTTTAAAGTAATGCAGAGCAGCTTACATCCTTTCGCAGTGGGCAGTCCTTGTAGTGTCTTGTGTTGTCTCGCGTCGCACAAGGGCGACTGGCAGCTGTTCCGTGAATTGTTGCATGGTGTGTTTTATATGAAATGCGTAAGAAAGCTGGACGAGCAATGGGGCAAAGGCAGGCGTGATTTATACAGAAAAAAAGGCTTAAGAAATGAAAATCGGCAAAGTTCTGTGTTTAGATAATAATTTAAAAAAAAAAAGAGAAATTAAATAGAAAAATTGAAAAATTCTGACTAAACCATTCAGCATCATTTGACAACTATCAAATTGGCAACAGCAGAAATCAGAATACGATGTGAGCATTTAAAAAATCGTTTTACAATAACTTATTAAGAATCCTAAAGTAAAAGTAGGGCCATGAAATTCTCTCTTTTCCTCATTTAAAGTGCTCGCAAAATTTAAGGGGCGAGAAATATTGTTGAGATTAAACATTGAACAGCCTTTATGCAATCCACTTAAATGCAACTCTGCTAATATTAAAATATTCACTTCCGTGTTTGTGCTTAATTCTCGATTCTAATAAACAGATAATTCTAATAATTATTAAAACTGCAATGAGTTTCAAAAGTTATAAAATATTAGTTTGGGCAAAAAGGTGACATTTCCATTCAACTGTCATTTCCATTCAGCTGTGAGTTACAAGGTGTTGCAGTCGAGCAAGATTCCCTACAAGCGAGTATGGCTATACATCATAAAACTGGTATAAATCACTATTTTCAATGCTGCCTACTCTCTTTCAAGCGAGTTTCATTAGACCGGATTCATACAAGGAGACGTTTGTTGCTTCAACTTTGCGAATTCTCTTTTTATGTTGCCCATCATGTTCACACTGCTTGCCATTGTTAAATTTTAGTCTATAGTCAACAACAGCATTGAGAGGAAAGAGAATAATAAGGGTATTGACCATGATGGAAAGAATAATGAGATGGCGCCTACCGTGGTTTCGTTACTTTGCGCTCAGCGAATTTGACAATGAGTTACGTCGTTTTAGCACCAGTATGGCCAGATTACCATTTTCGTAACTTGATTTAGCATTTTTTATTTAGTCTCGGAGTTTTAGTTCTTTCTTCATGATATTTTTCTAGCCTATTCTAATTAAAAGTAATGTTTATACTTTTGTAAAATATAAATTTTCAACAATTCACTCAGTTTTATTTAGCTTTACTTTTTTTAACATCTGGTAGCATTGCCCACGATTGCAATCGTTGTTGGTGTTCTTCTGCTTTCGGCAGTTAAATCTCTCTCTGGCTACTGCAGTGTTGCCTAGCTATGGATATAAAAACGCACTAAAATGCCCATTTAAAGAAAATAAAATACCAAATTTTTATTGAATTACTTAAAGAACTTTGTTTGCCTGACAAATTGTCTTTAAAATGTGCGTTTTTTTAAATAAATGTGTTATAGTTATGTACAACACAATTTATAAGTTTTTTGTTAAGAGAACGACTTTTTTTGCTATATTTGAGGTTACGTAACGAGATGAGGTACTCTTTTTGTAAAAATGTCGTTATGGTTTCTTCAGTATTTTCTAGTATTTTCTTGCTTATTTTAACTATGAATACACCTCTTGGTGCGGTATGTCCCACTAAGGATTTAGGACTGGAAGAAACTATTACACCTCTATGGTTTTTTTAATAATCATTAGCACTAAAATCTTCCCAGAGTGACCTTTTTAACGTTCTTTTGTTTAATAATACTGTTTTTTTTTAACTTACAGTTTCAGTAGCTTTGAATTAAAAAAAAGAAACAAACACTAAATTTATTGCGAAGAGCAAAGGTTAGCAACACTGCACAACTCTGCAAACGTGACGTCGCGCACTCTCTGATGGGCGCAATCTTGTTTCTATCATTCTTGCGTCTTGACAGAGTACGAAATTCACAAGTAATAAGTTCAAGCAAGAAACGTTTGTTCTGTATAAACGCGGTGTTACTACAGGGTGGGCCATATAGCGTTTGCTTTTTGAACCACCTATTTTTTTGAGAATGGTAACACAAATGACTTGTCAAATGTGTTCATAATTTACTTAAAGGTTTGACATTTACGAAATGGGACGCTATAGGCTTGAACAAAATTGGGAAATATTGAAAACATATTTCCAACGTGGTGAGTCTTCTTCTTCTTCCGCGGTTACAGTAAATGGCGAGCGTTACCGTGCCATGCTCAATGAGTTTTTGTTTCCAAAAATTGAAGAGGATTACATTGACGACATTTGGTTTCAACAGAACGGTGCAACTTGTCACACTGCCAAAGTTACACTCGAACCGTTTTTGAATTCCAATATCAATTGGCCACCTCGGAGCTGTGATTAAGCCCGTTGGACTATTTTTTTGGAGAGCCGTTAAGGACAAATGCTATGCGAACCATCCAGAGACGATTGATGCTTTAAAACACGAAATCGAAGTTGCCAGTCGTGGCAGTCATTTGAACGATATTATTTTTCATTCATAAATGGCAACGTTCAATCTTCAAAATAAAAAAAAAGTTTCAAAAAATATTGATTAGTTTTTTTATATCCGATTCAGAAAGCAAATTTTATATGGCCCATCCTATAATTCTCACTAAGTGCTTCCAAACGAATATAATTTTTGGTGCTACCAACATTCACATTCATTTATATCAGTTGCCTCATCCACTCACCACTCGCTAACGCTTGGCGAATCGAAGAGGCCTTGAGTGATTGAAATCTTTCTTTTGACCTTTACGTGCTCTATTCTCTCGGCTGTTTGTATACAGCAGCTGTTCAGTTCAAAAGGGTCCAATATGATTTACGTACGAAGCAATTGGCAAAAATTGTTAGTCTATTATACGGTGATTAATTTTGCGCCATCCGGAAAGTTCTACGAGAGTGATATTAAGGTAATTTCTTAAAAATCTTTTTTTATTGCACCACTTTGCATCCTACTCGTAGTGGCTTTAATGCAGTTTAGCTGTCAACATCTTAATAGATAGTAATCCTTTCAACCCAAACTATTCCATGTGTTGTTTTAGCTATATGAAAATGATCGAAATCGTAGCTATGGTTTGACAGCTGAGAATGGCAAACTGTGTAGGTTTTTCAAAAAGGTTTAGTAAGTCATCATGAATCGTTTAACTCCAGAACAAGGCTTTCAAATTGTGAAAATTTAGAATCTGTTTGCGAAGTTCATAGAGTGAAGTGTTGAAGAAGACGCCAAAATGTCGATTCTTCGTCGTTCTCAACTTGTTTTACGTCAGGATCTTGGCTTACGGGCCTATAAAATAGAGGTCGTGTAAGAATTGAAGCCAAACTACCATGTTGTTGTTATTGCTGTAGGAGCATAAACATTCCCCATACATATACGGGGAATGTTGCTGAAGTGACAGTCCTAGCCTTGGTCCGGGAACATCAAATGACCATCGTTTGTGTCGCATTTTGGTTGATTGGTCTCATTTAGATTTATTTATACGGACAAACTCGTATTTATTTATTCATTTATTATACAGATTTATTGGAAAAAGTAGTCAAAAATAGGTCATGTAACTCGCAGCCGCAGCCGACATATTCCGGTTATCATTTCCAAAAAATATGTGCCATGAAATTATACACCACATTAAAAAAACAATCGTTCCAACAATATTTCTGTTTTGTATTATCATTTTAAATTCTCAAGCTCTTAAAACAGCACGATTTACGTTGGAGATGCTACTAGGTGCCCTCTTTATTGGAAATATTTGCTCACATAAAACGCAGAAGTTAACTGGGTGTGGACATTCAGGCACTAATTTTGCGATTTAGTGTTGTGATTCTCAGAGTGAGCTGCTGTGTTTTATTCCTCAATTTTGTTTGTTTACTTCTTCCTTATTTGCAAATTCCTAATACAGACTTTAAGCGATCCTAAAAAAAGTTTCATGAAGTTTAATACCAAAATGTTAAACAATTATTTGTTCTTTTTCACATTCAACCAAAGTATAAAAAATTAGATATAATATTATCGTAATTGTCTCTGCTTCATGTTGCTTCAACCAACTGCCCAATATCTTTAATCCTGTCCACTCTCTCATGTTACGTAGCCAAGACATTTGCTTCCTTCCGATTCCTCGTTTGCTCTGGATTTTAGCTTGCAGAGTCAGTTGCAGCAACTTATATTTAGGACCAAGCATAATATGACCTAAATACGCGGTTCTGCGCCACTTTATCGTTAGTAACAGCTCTCTATTCTTTTTAGGTTTTGTTAAGACTTCTTTATTACCAACTTTTGTCTGCCTACGATATTTTCATCATTCACCGATAGCGGTCAACTCAAACACCTCTAATTTATTCATACTTGTGATATTTAGTGTCAAGTTCGATATTGCACGAGCTAGCAGATGCCGACATTACATGGGAGGGGGCAAAAACAATAGCCTAGAACCAAACCGATAGAAGAGTCTATGCTCCCGAGCGGAATCTACAAATATATAAAAAAAATCTTTAGTTTCCATGCCTCCACACAGCACAACAAAACAGACCAACCGTTACATTTAAGGTGCCGAAGACTTAATTTTATGTTTAAGCTTTTATTGGAAAGAGCTTTCCTGTAATTCAATCCGACAGCGGCCTGGTAGTTTAGCGTAAGTGCCCTTTCCCTTTTCTAAAAAAAAAATCCTCCAATTCCATTTCGCAACCCCAACAACTTATACTTTCCATCCTTACTCCCGCATAATAGTCTGCATTATAATTTGCATTGTGGCTGCTAAAAAAAGCAAAAACAGAGAAAAACACACAGTTACACATTGTATCAGTGGCGCCAGTAAGTGGAAGCGGGTGACCGCGGTAATAGCGCAGATACACGACATTTAGCGAAGTCCTCAATCGCACAGATGCCTTTTGCCAGAAAAATGTGAGACACAGATGGCACTCCAAGCAGTAAAAAGCGTTGTTCCTAAGCAACGACAGGTGGGCATTCCCACTACTTAAGACTAGTAGCGGCAGGCTAATCACCTACCCTGCCAGAAATCGAAACAGATTAACGAAACCAACGCAAGACTGAGTCTTGTCGAGGCTCTATGCTTTGGAGAGGGATGAGCAAGAAAAATAAAAATAAAAAATCCGACATCTAACTTCTCTGTCAGTTGTCCATATTTCGATAAACCAGCATCCTAGGTACTTAAATCGCGTTACTCTTTGGATCGGATTGTCATATTTGTTTGTTTACATTCTCACGAAAATTTTGACAATCTGCACACAAAATAGCAAACAAATAAATGCATGTAAATGTTGTTATTGCTCTAGTGCGCCCACTTTTTTACACTCACCTTGACTTTTAGGCTCTTCCGCATCTTTCCTTCGATCACTGTTATTCCCGCTACCTCTTCTTCCTCTTGTTCTATCTCTTTGTCGACTTCCAATTAATTCATTGATCTTGTAATATGTTCCGTGTGCTTAGCATTTGGCGGTTTGCTTCCTTTTCTCATCTTTTCTTTTCCTTTCAATCTCTTACGTTTCAAATTAATAACTTCAATTATGCATAACAACAAATTTCCAGTTATTTACAATTTGAACTAAGTGGCTTTAACTTTTCCAATGAGGACCACCTATAAGCTCGAAGCATAAGTCTCAATAAGAAACCGACAAGACTAACAAATACAAAGCTTTTTAACATTGATGCTCATGAAGTTTGATGAGAATTAGAAACGGTTAAAAGGCAAATTAATTGACCAACATTTATTTTTACAAAGCAGCCCAAAAATGTAACCTCGCACACATTTACACACCCTTACGCATTGTAGGCCACATAACATGTTTGGCCTTTATTTGTTTAATAGCCAACAGGAATAGCTGGCCGCAATCACAAAGAACACCACAAGCAACCACTAGATTAACATTAACAGCCGTATCAATAACAAATTTTTATGTAAAAGCGTCTCATAGCCGCGTCGCTGCTGCCCTGAAAGTTTAATTAATTGCCCAAGAAATATGTTAGCGTTGGCTGGCGGTGTTAGTTTGTTGAGCTACGCATGTTAAAAGGTAATCAGTCAAACTCCTAGGCCAGCACACTCATAAACAACAACACAGCCGATATGCGTATGTAATCGGACATGTTTGTCTTTGCCCATTTGAAACACCTAACAATCGCAACAGCCTCATTTGTTAGCCTTCAAGGCGACTGCGGTGGAGTGAGCAGAGTGGCGTGGCAAGAGTGTGTCTGTATTCCGCGGGCATCGCCAAATGCCTTCGTGTCGGTTGGGTTGTGTTTCAACAATTTGTCGCCAGCTAACAAAGCTCGCGCGCTCACAACAAATGTGTAGAGGATCTATTTCAGCGATAAGCTGGTCACTTTGCGCAGCTTTTTTGTTGCATTTAATTTTTATAATTTCTTTCCTGTTTTTTCATACTTTTCTTACCCGTGTGTATGCTTGCGAGGTTTCTGGGTGAGCTCTTTGCTTGGCCACCTTGGCGTTAATTTATGTAAAGAACTGCTGCTGTTGCTGGTGTTGGTGCTGCCACCAAATGAAGTGGTGCGCTTGGCCGCCATTAGCGTTGTGGCATAAAATTTTACAACTTAATTTGGTGTGCTGTTTGGCGCTTCCCGTTTTATTCGCAGGTTACGCTTTTTAATTTGGGCTGAATTGCTGTTAATTGATCGGCTTGCTTTGTTCATTCCTCTGTTGATTGGTTTCTGTGGAGTTGCCTCAGGCTACACTCCGTGTTTTATTATCAGCTGTATTGTCCTTTGAACGGATCGTCATGGGGGAATATTTTAACGTTGCAAGAGAGTCCGTTAAAAAAATGTAGGGAATTTCTAAAGAGAGATTACTTTCGATCGATTTACCATTAATTTGCTCATTTGCATTCACTTGCAACAGATTTTTAAAAGGTCAAGAGTATAATATAGAGCACCATCAATGATTCATTTTTAAGGCCGAACCAAGTAATAAAAAAGCGATGACCTTCTTAAAAAGAAAGGATTTCTATTAAAAAGGCAAAGAAGCTAGATAAATTTTACATTAATTTCGCTTACATAAGTGTACTAGTTTTGCAAAAAAAAAAACAATATTTTTAAAATTAGTTATTTAAGACCAACTTATTAGTATTTTTATCTTGCAAGTGGCACTATCATCTTCATGATTGTTGGCGTGTTGAACCTTAGCCTCCTTCAATAGATTCTACCAAGGATCTTGATCTTTTGAAGACATCCCCCAGTTTTTCAGTCGAAAGATCTAGGCGTCGCTTAGAGGGGGAGTGTTTTCGCCGATGCCAAGGCTATTAATTACTTTGGAATAAATCCAGATGGATATGGAACTAGAATTGACCTTGCAAGTACAAGCACACAGCGAATCCTGATTCAACAACCTCAAAAACATATAAATAATTGGTAAATATTCTGTGTTTGACCTTAAACTGACCCACAAGCACAAACTGCAATTCTAGAAGCGTATATATATTTTTTTTGTTTTTAATTTTTCCTTTGAATATTCTAGGTTTGCCCTTGTAAAAAAAATAGTTCTTAAGTTTTCAGGTAGTTAGAGGATGATTTCACCTCTTAAGGGTTTTGGAAATTTCCGTACTTGCTGGGATGTATTGCCGTTGATTAGAAATACAAAAACAAATGACAAGCCAAATTTAATATATACAGTTTTTGATTTTTTAAATTTTTCTGAACTTTTAATAAAAATACATTTATTCAAGGATGTGTTTTGATTTAATAAAAAAGGAAAAATAATAATTACTAGATAATCTCTTCCAAAATCATTTACGAATATTTTAAGAAAAAAATTATTAAAATCGGTAAAAAATTGTATTTTCTAGGAGTTATAAACGAAATTTGTGGGGTAATCCCCAATGTGCGAAATAAAAGTGTTGTAGCTTTTTCGTATTGATACAAGACTATTATGAATTTATTTATTTGTTCTTGGTGAATTGTCAATAAAAACTAAGTTGTTCTGCATATAAAATATCTGCCGAGTTTTTTTTACTTTTTTCCATTAATGTCTCTTCAACAAGACACTGGAACTGCTGTGTCTACAATTTCGGTACGAAAAATCAGAAAAGAGGTACTTTCTAATAAAGGGTTTTTCAATAAGAGGTGTTATTTTGATATTAAACGAAAAATGCTATTTTTTAACATAAATGATCGGATGTTTATTTCATTATAAAGAGGAAGGTATGCCGTTAATGGTGGAAAATAACTTCAGGCAAATGACCACCACGACCACGCTTACAGGACAATATCCTTTTCATGAAATTTTCCATAACCGAATTGCACAGTGGCTGCTCTATGTCCTCGATAGTCTCACGAATTCCATTTTTGGGGTTGTGAATCGACCCTGGGCTGTTGGCGTGGTCCTCTCTTTTACATGGCCCCAAAGAAAAAAGTCACAAGGTGTTAAATCACAAGATCTCGGTGGTCATTTGTGATCACCTTTTCGAGAGATAACACGGTCCGAGAGATAACTTTTCCCGTAAAAGATCAATGGTTTCGTTGCTTGTGTGGCACCTAACGCCGTCTTGTTGAAAATAAACGTTGCCCAGATCACCCAGATCAAAACCATCCAATCCGGCCATAAAAAATCGTTATTCATTTTTCGATGGTGCAATCCTATTCGAAATAACACCTGTTATTGGAAGACCTTTAGTGGACACCGCTATACAGACAATGGCAAACATAGAAGGTTCTGTCAGGAAAAAGCTTCTGATAAAAACCACTCTCCATTCGGATGCATCGTAGAGCTGCAGGTCCAACCAGTTGTGGTGCGACAGCAAGGCGCTTTGCTCAAAACGGAGGAGAACCTTGAACAGCCTTCGATTAGCAGCTAGTTTTTGTATTAGGCTCTCAGAACAACACCAATCACCAGCACCGATTGACCTGTTTTGTAAACAATCAGCGGTTAATGCGGCTCTAAGATTGAGATAGGCATCAATGCTTTAAACGAATAACAAGGGGCACTCGCGTATTCTCAGGCTTTTTTCTTGCATTCCGGTTACCATTGACTTTAATGACTTGCTAGATTTACTCCTTGACAGACCTTCTACGATCGCATTTCGATCTAGAGAGGACTGGGAGAATCGTTTAGTATTTTATGAAAATGGAGTCCGTAGATACGAGTATACCGACTGCTCTGAACGCAATTATCAAGGGAGAGACGGTATCTACTCAGATACTATAGGCATTGGCACCCATTTCCGCTTACCTGGTCATAGGAGCGTATTCCAAGCTGAAGTTTTGGCGATTGAAGAAGGCATTTTAGCGCTAAATAAAGGCGCAATTATAGTCAGAAATATCTACAATTATTCCGATAGTCAGGCAGCTGTGAAATCGCTAAAACACTCTTCGAAAACAGTGGTAAAGTCTTACGAACAAATAAAAATACTTGCACAGTTTTTAACTAAACTCTGGGTACCGGGCCACAGTAACATTGAGGGTTACAGTTACGGATGAGTTAATTAGACTGGGCACTACGCTCCTAAAATTACTAAAGATAAAGTTGCTAATAGATGGGTGCAGTTGCAATTGCTGGAGACAATCACATACCTGTAGCTTTAGTAGGCAGACATGGCGAGAATGGAATATGGGTCGCACTAAGAGTATACTTAAATTGAATGGGAAAGACTTAATATATTAGTAGGAGTCTTATCTGGATACTCTCTTATAAGAAGGCACGGCAATTAAATTGGGGTAGCATATTTTGGCATTTGCAGAAGCTGTCAGGATGCAGAAGAGGAAGACCTTCTATGTAGGTGCTTGGCTCTGTGTAGAAGAAGGTTGAATTTGCTCGGAATCGCCTTTCTGGACAGCTTCGTCGATGTTGCATATATAAAAATTAGCTTGACTAACTAGATTTATAAAGTCCACAGGATAGTTTAAAGAGGACCAAGTAGAGTAAAGATGTGATAGTTCCGATGATATCACAAGTAGCCTCTATTTGGCTTAGCCACTGTACCTTACCTAACTGAACCTTGGTCGGCCACCTATAACTAAGGATGCACTCACTATTGGTTCCTGTGAATGGGATTTGCTTGCCTAATATTTAGAAATAGCTCAGCTTTTGCTTAGCTTAGGTAAATACCATAATAAAGCATTACATTTTCGCTGCTAAAACTTATAAACGCATCGGGAGCACTGCAAAGCAAACAAAAGACTTAAGCCGCAAACTCCATTGCCACAATTATTGGAATTATATTCAAACAAATGTTATAATTTCTCTATTTTGTTAAGTAAAAAATTATATAAATTAAGGCAGATGAAAACAGTAGCACTGCTACCCTCTTGCCCCAGTATGCACCCGCGGATAGACATCTGCCCGCCTACCAAAGCACCCACGCACTCTAACCTTCACTCGCACGCACGTTTACCCACACATCCCTGTGTACCTGCCAGGTACACTTTCCGCTCCTGCTGCTTACCAACACGCAGGAACTGTGCGTTCACTCACGCTGCACACACCTCGCGATACTTATCGCTTTGATGTTGTTTTGACTTGCAGACAAATGAGGCCAATTTGTCAATTGACGTTTGCGCGGAATGTGACTTGCTGGAAAAAAACTGAAACAGAAACAGAAACTGTATTTAACAATTTGAAAGAGCAAAAGGTGTTTCATAATCGCTTAGTTGCAAGCAGCGTTTTGTACAATTCGCTTTATGCTGTTATTTTACTTTGTTTTTGTTAATTTTGTGCAGCCGTATGAGTATTTAATTCCTTTGGTCACCGCTTAAAGGATGGATGACCGTCGCTGGCGAGGCGTTCGAAAAAATGTGAAAAGCGTTGGAATTTTTAATGAAATTTTCATTTGACAGGCGTACTCATGCCTTAAAGCCTTTTTGGCTGTCATATTAAAAGGATATCGAGGCGGCGCACACTGCGCATGCTTGGGACAGTGATTAAGCGGAAATTAAATGGCAGTCAGTCGTGAGTGCGCGCGTGTGTGTGTGTGAGAATATAAATGTATTGTACAATGTGTGGTATGCAGTGTGGTGAATGTGGCTGACAAGCAGTGCCCCAGCCAACAGCAGCCTAGCGATCGAAGCGTGTTAACTGGTTGGCTGCTTGACGCGGATGAAGTTGATGCTGTTGACTAATACGCGATTAAAGTGAAAGATTTCGTGCAACAACAGCCGCAGACTTGTGCGGTAGCTGCAACAGCAGATCACTGAGTTGGTTGCAACGTAGCCAAATGCCAACTGTTTTGCATTGCATTCATTGTTTTTCAGAAATTTTTCAATTCATCTGCGTTCATGTATGCATATGCGTGTGTGTGTGTGTATCATACACACATTAGTTGTTGTGACCGCACTAAATGCATTGAAATGGCATGAAAGGAGGCGTACTGCATGCTGAGTTGATGAATGCGCTCTGGCTGATGTTCGACTTTGCCAAGTTATGGACATGTTTCGTAAATGAGCAAGATTAATATTTTTAATTCAACAATCATCTGTGATGATGCGTGCCGGGAGTTGCGTTGTCTGTCAGCTGGCTGCCACGCGGTGCGTACGATTACCATTTAAACCCTTTTCGAGAAATGCATGTCAGTGCGCTACTTAACGGCTGCGAAGCTTGGATATCGAGAAGGCTGGCTGCTCTAAAGTTAAGTCTGAAAAATCGGAATAAAAACAGTGACACGAGCAAATTTGCTCTGCAAAGCGTAAACGCTTCAGTTTGAGGCTTGGTGTCATCGAATTAAAAGTTAGCAGCTCCGTGGAACGGCCGGTGCATTGTACACAACGATAGATTTATATCAAATTAATCTCTAATATCGCTAAAATGTTTTATAAAATTTCCTGCTGATTTTATAATGTTTTTCTTAAGACGTAAATTTAATTTCGGCCTCACTTCTGATTTTTTCTAGACCGATCTTATTAGTTTAGGCTAATTTCGTGTTGCTCGCTTACTGCTTCCAATTTAAGAGCGATTTGATGACAGGAACCCGTTCCGCTAATAGTACTAAAGTTTGGCCCGCCTCTGCCTTTAATAATTATTTGCCAGGAAATATTTTATACTTGAAATTTTCTCAAATTTATTCTTATAAACAATAAAAGGCGACTCTGGTCGAAATTTAGGCGAACAAGCCTAGGTTATTTTTTTTTTCATCAAATAATGCAAATATCCACGTTCCATAATTGCAGGAATTTGTTGAAGGACATGACCCTTATTGATTTTTAACTGATTTCGATTGCCATTTATCCATTTTACCTTTGGTCTCTTAAACCGAACATAAGCGAGTTTGTTTATGAAAGCCCAACTCGTCAGTAATAAATAAATAAGAATTTGGTAACTTAGCGCAAATTAGCTCAACTTAACTTAACTTAAATTAACTAAACGTAATTTAGCTTAAGCTAACTTAACTTAAATTTACTTAACTTAACTTAAATTAACTTAAACTATGTAACAGCTACTTAAATTAAAGTATCTTAAATTAACTTAACTTTATTCACCTTAACTTAAATTAACTTGACTTAACTTAATGTATCTTTACATAACTTAACTTAAATGTATCGAACTTCTATTACCTTAAATTGACTTAATTGACTACTTACCTTAACTTAAATTAACTTAACTTAAATTAACCTAACGTAACTGAACTTAAAATACCTTAACTTAACATAAATTAACTTAATGTAACTTAACATAAATTACTTTAACTGAAATTAACTTAACGTAACTTAACTTAAATTACCTTAACTCAAATTAACTTAAAGTAACTCAACTTAGCTCAACGTAACTTAACTTAAATTAACCGAACTTAACTAAAATGAACATACCTTAACTTAACTTAAATTCTTCTTTCTTTCTTAATTGGCGCTATAACCGCTTACGCGATTTTGGCCGAGTTTTACAAAGCGCGCCAGTCGTTTCTTTCTCGTGCTAACCGGCGCCAGTTGGACACACCAAGTGAAGCCAAGTCCTTCTCCACCTGATCTTTCCAACGCAGAGGAGGCCGCCCTCTTCCTCTGCTACCACCAGCTGGTACCGCATCGAATACTTTCAGAGCCGGAGCGTTTGTATCCATTCGGACGACATGACCCAGCCAACGAAGCCGCTGGATCTTTATTCGCTGCGCTATGTCTATGTCGTCGTAAAGCTCATACAGCTCATCGTTCCATCGTCTACGATATTCGCCGTTGCCAACGTGCAAAGGTCCAAAAATCTTACGCAGAATCTTTCTCTCGAACACTCCAAGCGTCGCTTCATCGGATGTTGTCATCGTCCAAGCTTCTGCGCCATACGTTAGGAGAGTCTTGTAGAGTGTTAGTTTTGTTCGTCGAGAGAGGACTTTACTACTCAGTTGCCTACTTAGTCCAAAGTAGCACTTGTTGGCAAGAGAGATTCTACGTTGGATTTTAAGGCTGACATTGTTATCGGTGTTAATGCTGGTTCCTAAATAAACGAAGTCTTTTACAACCTCGAAATTATAACTGTCTACAGTGACGTGGGTGCCGATACGCGAGTGCGCCGACTGTTTGTTTGAAGACAGGAGGTACTTCGTTTTGTCCTCGTTCACCACCAAACCCATTCGCTTTGCCTCTTTATCCAGTTTGGAGAAGGCAGAACTGACAGCGCGGTTGTTAAGGCCGATGATATCAATATCATCATCATCTTATAAAAAATTGTGCCTGAGCGATTAAGTTCTGCGGCTCGTACGATGCTCTCCAACATCAGGTTAAAGAAGTCACACGACAGCGAGTCACCCTGTCTGAAACCTCGTTTGGTATCAAACGGCTCGGAGAGGTTCTTCCCAATTCTGACGGCGCTGCTGGTGTTGAGCAACGTCATCTTACATAGCCGTATTAGTTTTGCGGGGATACCAAATTCAGACATCGCGGCATACAGGTAACTCCTTTCCGTACTGTCGAATGCAGCTTTGAAGTCGACGAAAAGATGATGTGTGTCGATTCTCCTTTCATGGGTCTTTTCCAAGATTTGGCGTATTGAGAATATTTGGTCGATGGTAGACTTTCCAGGTCTGAAGCCACACTGATAAGGTCCAATCAGTAGGTTGACGGTGGGCTTCAGCCTTTCACACAATACGCTCGCTAGAACCTTATTGGCGATATTTAGAAGACTAATCCCGCGGTAATTGGCACAAATTGCAGGATCGCCCTTCTTATGAATTGGGCAGAGCACACTTAAATTCCAATCGGCAGGCATGCTTTCATCCGACCATATTTTGCATAGGAGCTGATGCATGCACCTTACCAGCTCCTCGCCGTCATGTTTGAATAGCTCAGCCGGCAGTCCGTCGGCGCCCGCGGCTTTGTTGTTCTTTAGCCGTGATATTGCTATTCTCACCTCGTCATGATCGGGTAGCGGAACGACAATTCTGTCGTCAACGATTGGGGTATCGGGATCTTCACTTTCTCGGTGACATGCGCAGCTGTCACTGTTTAATAGGTTCGAGAAGTGTTCCCTCCATAATTTAAGATTGCTCTGTACGTCAGTCATCAGTTCGCCCTCTTTGTTCTTACAGGAAAACGCCCCGGTCTTGAAACCTTCTGTAAGCCGCCGAACTTTCTGGTAGAATTTTCGGGCGTTGTTCCTGTTGGCCAGCATCTCGTTTCTTCTTTCGGATAATACGTCTCTCTTCCTTTTTCAGCTCTCTGTAGCGATCCCACATGGCTCGCGTTGCGCCCGATCGCAGCGTGGCTCTATAGGCGGCATCCTTTCTTTCTGCGGCAGCATGACATTCCTCGTCGTACCAATTGTTTTTTCGGGCTCGCCGGAATCCGATTTCTTCTTCGGCGGCGGTACGTAGGGAACGAGAAATTTTGCTCCATTGTTCGTGGATGCCGGTTTGTTGGGCAGTACTCTCTGAGAGCAGGAGTGAGAGTCGAGTGGCGAATCTTCTGGCTGTCTGTTGTGATTGCAGCTTTTCGATGTCGAACATTCTTTGCGTAGGTAGATGCACGTTTTTTGCCGCACAGAGGCGTATGCGCAGTTTGGCTGCAATAAGGTAATGATCCGAGTCAATGTTAGGTCCTCGGATCGTACGTACATCTAATACACTAGAAGCGTGTCTTCCATCTATCACAACATGATCGATCTGGTTTTTCGATCAGGAGACAGCCAGGTGGCTTGGTGAATTTTCTTATGCTGGAATCTGGTGCTGCAGACTACCATGTTTCGGGCCCCGGCGAAGTCGATCAGCCTCTGTCCGTTACCGGAAGTTTCGTTGTGCAGGCTGAATTTTCGGACTGTGGGACCAAAAATTCCCTCCTTGCCCACCCTGGCGTTGAAGTCGCCAAGCACGATTTTTATGTCGTGGCGGGGGCAGCGCTCATAGGAACGTTCCAGGCGCTCATAGAAAGAATCTTAACTTAGAAGAATCTTAACTTAGAAAGAATCTTAACTTAAATTAGCATTACGTAACTCAACTTAACTCCACGTAACTTAACTTAAATTAACCGAACTTAACTTAAATGAACGTGGCTTAACTCAACTAAAATCAGCTTAATGTAACGTAAGAATTTTGCAACGATTAATCAACGCGCCAACGTTTTGTTTTTGTATCTGCGCAAAAGTGCAAATCCGATATACTTTTGAAATTTACATTTTAATTAAATTCCTTTCAAAAATAGTTTCCACACACATTTATTTGTAAGAATTTTAAAACTGAAGAATGACAAGCCCTATTCTCTCACGTTGAGTGGGTCTGGGCGTAAACGAGGGCAAAATGATGATGTCATCATTCATCTCACAAAAAGGCAACTCATTTGTTCTTTAGCAACTCTGTCACTCTTGGCAGTTATGTATTTGGAACACTAGAGGATTTCGTTTACTTGGCAACCAGCATGAACAGCGATAACAACGTCAGCCTTAAAATCCAACAGGAAATCTATCTTGCCAACAAGTGCTAACTAAGAACAGTAAATTCCTCTCTTAATGTACATAAATCACACTTCCCATCACAATGGGAAATACTTTCAGATATTCGATACGATGACCGAAGATAATAGTTGGACTACCAAGTTGGAATGACTAAGTGGAAAAGAACCTGGCTTCTATTGAGATTTCTATTTGGTGCCAATTGGAGCGTGAAAGAAACGAGTGGCCGCTCTTTTTAACGCGGCCAAATTCACTCAGGTGGTTATTGCACCAATAATAGGGGGGCATTTGCTACTCTTTTTTTTATCAAAAATGGCTTTAGCAGTGAAAAGTCTCTGTACATAACTTTCTTCACTTCTACTACAACGTCCGGACGAAGAAGGAACTTCAGGTGCAATTTCATCTTGTGAGCTCCAGACATGAAATAGTACGTTGAGTTTGTACATTTTCGGGAAAGCCAATAAACTACAATAAAATAAAAACAAAAACATTTCAGCAATAACTCATCTGCCCGCCGGTTTTTTCAGAGAAGCTCTTATTTCCAATGCTTTATTTCATATTCACATCCCATCTTTTTGCTGCGGAATTTCTCGGTCTTGTTAACCATATGTCAACTGCCACCAAGTGACAGCAAATCCGCGTAAAACCCCCACAAACAAAAAATCAAACACAATGAGATCCGCCTGCCATCAACAGCTTTTTCAATATGGTCAAACTAAACCTTTTATACAGCCACAGGAGCACACACAAATAACAATTAGTAGGTTTCAGTTGCATATTAAAAAATTAATAACCCACCTAAAAAACCGAACAACACCAAAAGTAACTCATTAAGCGGCAGAACGAATCAGCCAAGGGCAAACAGGCTTGCGTACCGCCACCATGGAAAGCGACTGTAGTCACAGCACTTCAGCTTTCTGCGTTCATCTCGCCACCTGACCTCCCTTGGCTGCCATACCAATGACAATGGCGAAGAATGATCGCTCGCGGCTACAGCAGCTGTTGTAAATGCTAAGTTGCTATAAAGTCAAGCCAGTTAGTTCGTCACTCAGTCACTCAATCAGCTGCTTTGCGGGCTCACCTCGTTTTTTGCTGCACTGCATCGCTTTGGGTGGCCTGTGTTCGACTGCGGGTTAACAGTCAACCGATCTGCGCACTATTCTGCCGGGCTGCTATCAGTGTGACTTGGCGTGAATTTGTTAACTTTTACTTAAGCTCTTTTTGACATTTGCAGCGGCAACAACAACTTCAACAACAAAGACAGTAGGAATAAAAACGCTAATGTTAATAAATAAACAAAAAATTGATCTGCTATGAAGTGAATTGGCCGTTCAACAGCAATAAAAACGCAAACAAATCAGTAATGCTGAAGTGAAAGATTTGTACAAAGGGAAAAAAGAATATGTAAACTTTCGAGTGACAGCGAGATAAATGACAGCTTCGTGAGCACAAGAATGATCATCGTTGTCATTCAAGCGATCAATTTTGTTATTGTTACCGTCATGTCGTACAATTTTTCAGAAAGCTAATCCGTGCGATTGACAGAAGTGACAACGCCAACTAAGTCAATGAACGCCAGGCGTTAACTGTATTTCTCCGTAATAATTTGAGGAGTGGGAGAATGTCATTGCATTTAATCTACGGAATTAAATCAGTCAATAGAGAATTTCCAAGAAGCTTTCCGCTACAGAGGTCGTCATCATCAAAATTACACTTATTGAGTGATGTGGACTCGATGTGGAGTGCCTAGACTCGTTAGAAACTGAGCGTTGAGTGCTCAGCGCACAATTTAGTGCAATGTAACTTTAACTGAATAGAAGAGGTGTAACACGGGCACAAAGTTTCACTTGAATGTAGAGACAGTCGGGTGAATATTGAGATATACTTCTCTCGATATTCTCACTCCCTTATACGAGTATTAGTCTCATCTTGCTATTAAAATCCATAGTTCACAGATCACAGTTTGTGAATATAAAAGATGTCCCCGCGAATACTGAGCCGCTCTTCTGAAGAAGATATACTTGTTGAGTGAAATTTTGATATGAGACAAAGACTACGTCTTGAAATATTAGTTTGGGTAAGTAAGAATTGACAAGGAAGTAGGGTTGATTAGCTAACAAATATAATTTCGATAAGAAATTCTTGAATAGAGTGAAGATGAACAATTACATTTTTTAATCCCAAATGAATAAAGTTGTAGTCGCCGTGAAGCACTCCTTCGTTGTCAAGAGAATTCATGGTAAGAACGCATTTAGAAACAGTTCTTTGAACGAAGCATTTCATGAACTGCTTCTAAGTGCATTTTATTTTATCGGTGCATATAATCAGCATTATGGTCCCCCCTTGTCCTATGGCTGAGAAGTGAGTTAAATCTCATGTGAATATTACTACTGAACAGAAGTTTAATAGAATATGAGGATCTTCTATAGACCGATATTACCTACTGCGCCATACCCAATATTTTTAGACTTTTAAAGGGTTTTAGGTAGCTGAACTCCTTACATATATAGGCTTCTTTAAAAATATCAATCCAGATTCCACCACGGTTGAATATTTCTTAATATAAAGTACAGGGTGGCTGATGAATTTTGCTACATTAAGAAACTCAAATAACTTTTTTTTTAGTGTATGGAATTCATTTTTTTTTTTTCAAGTTGAAGGTCATTAAATTTTATTAAATGTAGCCTAACTAGTTTTAAAAATAATTGAATTTAAATGCCCCCATGCTCGTTGACACAAGTGCGGCATCTTAGTAAAAAGTTGTTCATTGCTGCTTTGAGAGTTGCGACAGGAATAGCCGCAATTGTTGCCCGAATGGATTGTTTTAGTTCATCCAAATTTGTTGGCTTTGTTTTATAAACTTCTTGTTTACATAAAACCCACAAGAAAAAGTCAGGTGCAGTAAGGTCAGGCGACCTGGGGGGCCAACGAAATTCGGAGTTTCTTGAAATCAGTTTATTGGGAAATTTTCGTCGCAACTCTGTCATAACAGTCTGGGCTATGTGAGACGTTGCCCCATCTTGTTGAAACCACACAGAGTTGAAAGGAATTCTCTTTCGGCGTAGTTCTGGATAGAAAAATTTTTTCAGCATTTTCAAATAACGGTCTCCAGTAACCGTAACGGTGTGACCATTTTCTTCAAAAACATAAGGCCCGACAATACAGCGTGAAGAAACCGCACACCACACTGTCACGCGAAGAGGATGCAATTCCGTCTCGTGGAGTATCTGTGGTTTAGAAGTACTCCATATTCGACAATTTTGTTTGTTCACATTGCCGTTTAAATCGAAATGGGCCTCATCAGACATGAAAAGGCAGTTTAACATGTTTTGGTCTTCTTCCACCATTTGCAGGATCTTCTGGCAAAATTCCAAGCGAATCGGCAAGTCTGCTGTATTCAGTTTGTTAACCATTTGAATTTTGTAGGGAAATAAGTCTAAATCTTTGTGCATTATTGTTTGCAAAGACTGTCGGCTAACACCAAGTTGAGCAGATAAGCTTCTTGTTGAAACCCTTGGATTGCTTTGTATAGCTGCAGCTACAGCAGCGATCATTTCCTCCGTCCGAACTGGTGGGTTTCGATGATAAGGCCTTCTTGCGACTGTTCCTTGCTCAGCAAAATTATTCACCAGTCTCATTATGGTCCATCTGCTCGGGGGATCGCCGCCAAACATCCGCCTGTACTCTCTCTGTACCAAAACTACGGACTCCAGTGCGTGATAGCGGCGGACTATCCAAATTCTTGTTTGCGTGTCCCAGTTATCCATTTTAATAAATTTTAAAGATCAATCTGCAAATTAAAACAAAAATGGAACAGATAACTTAAAAAGAAAAAAAGTTATTCAATTTTTTTTTGGTAGCGGCTTTCATCAGCCACCCTGTACTTCAAGACGTTCCGCAGGCGATGTTAACATTCTACCTTTTTATCCGATGAATATGAGAAGAGATCTGATTATAATCGATAAGGCATTCTGAAGTCGAACCAACTCCACCGGCTAACGTCATTCATACTGTAAGGAAATCTAAAAAGGTTTGCTTACCTGAGACCTTGCTTATCTGCACTCCCGTACCTACTCAGCTCTGAGAATACCCATTTATTTACGAAATTCGGTCTTGGGAGCTTGAGACTAAAATGATAACACAAAGCAGAAATATTTTTGGAATGATTTTTTTCCGATCATTTATTTATTTATTTGCATATTTAGTCTATGAAACTATAACTTCTTACAGACCAATTAACAATTATACTTAAATTAAGGCTCCTTTTATAATGCAAAAAATTAAAGTTAATATTCATCTACTTTTTCCAAACTATTTCAAATTGAGCGGCGCTGAACGTGCAATACCTTCGAGAAAACCATGTAAGGCAAATTTGTTAAACAACTTCTGCAAGCGCTCTATCCTATCAATGTGGAACTGGTGGAAAGAGCGCCAGATCATTGCAACTTACTGCCGATGCGAGCGTATAAAAGAGGTATCAAGCAGTTTCGTGATGTACGGATCGGTAAATTCAGAGCAAAACTAATCATAGCATTAGCTTTTGAAACGATAAAATTAACATAACTAAAAAATGAAAATTGAGTATCAAGAATATCGCCATGATCCTTAAATTCTTGAAGGGATTGCTAAATTCTGTATTTTTAATAAACTAATATACGTTAAAAAAGGAACATTGACGCATTTTTTAATATTTAAAGAAAGATATGATCTCAGGCACCAAGGATATAATTCATCTAGTTCGGATTGGAGTTCCATCATATCGACGGTTTTCAAGAAAAGTGACATAATTCAAAAATACAAAATACTGAGGTGGGTCAGTTTTCTAGATAATTGACGCGCCAATTCGATCACCTGATAAAACGACACTAACGCAGTCTCTCAGAATTGCTTCAAGATTCGCTTATGACGCTTTTCCAGATAAAAATATATAAACTCTGTAGTTGATTTTTGCTTTTAACGGCAAAACTTCGAATTTGAGTTAATTTTGAGTTGTGTCGCTTTTCTCGAAAACCATAGATATCTGAAACATTCTTAACGTCTGAATAAATCATAAGATTGTCGGCTTATAATTGAAAGGTTTACATTGAATATTATCTAGTGTCACAATGCACCGTCTTTTACTCAAATGGAGTTTAACCCATTGGAGAAAAGTAGAATGGAAACCCAGGTAAACGAGCTTGTGGATCAACACACCATATGTGAAACTTTATCGAAGGCTTTACAAAAGCCGGTGTAAATGCAATCAACTTGGCACCCAGAAGCGAATACTGAAATACAATACTCACCAAAGACAGTCAGATTTGTAAGTGTGGAACAAAAGTGATGGACAAAACTGATATTACCTGTCGTGTCCGACCGACTGTCGTAGTTCCTTCTGTCACTTTCTGTGCGTCTGCTCCGCCTTCGCTCGAATCAGGCTTAAGGTCCTTGGCACTACAATATCTACTCAGATTTCTTCGGAGGTCGAGTAGATTTCAAGAAAATTAAAAAGGGAATCCGAGTGGAGTACATTGGATTTAATTGTGGCTTCTATAATTGAATATGTTTATCACTCTTATTGCAGCTTTTGAATAAAGGAGTTATAAATAGAAGCGAGTTTCCAAGCATCAGTGAATTTTCCAGAACATAATGACTTATTGAAAATTATTTTCAGCGGAGCCTCCAGAGCAGGGCTATTTTTGAATAAAACAGCCGAAAGACCATCAAAGTCAGTTTGGGAGGAGTTTTTGAATTTTGAGATCGCAGTTATTATATCCTCAATTGAGAGAGAAAGTGATCCGAAACCGAATGGTGTATCATGTAAAATGGTGTAAAATGAAAAGTTATTGTGGTAAACACCGTCACCAGGAACGTAGTTCGATTTAAAAAAATCAGCAAATAAAAGCTGCGTCATGCGTAAAACACGCAGATTTTCCGTTAAATAAGACTGATGATGGAATTGTGGAACATACTTTATTTCATTTGATGAAATTCCAGAAGGCCTTCGGATTAGACTTAATATTTATTTTCAAATTAAGAACATAACTTCGGCGCAAAAATTTGTCCAGACCAGAAGCCTTTCAAATAATGACGATATTTTTCGTAACAGATCTGGGCATTAGTCGATTTAAACTTGTTGTAGTATTTTTTTCTTAGATTCTTAATTTTCTTCCGCCTCTTAGTATACCACGGAAGGTAATAGGGTTTCATACTTAAGGTGGGAATATTCTTTGAGCAGATATCATGCAGATCGGTAGTGAAACAATTCAGTTTCTCAAAATCGCAAAATTTGTAAATAAAATAAGGGTTGTCAACTGAAGTTCCAGTTGTAAATTCATAAAATTCAACTATAAGAAGATTTTACCGAAATTTTACGCTCTTTGCAGCGCCTTCAATTAGTTCCAATGCTTCAACACTCTCATTTGAGCTAAGGCTAAGGTAAAATCAGGTGAAATTGGTTTACATAAAAATGTCCATGTTCGGTAGGGAGTAAATTTTACCAATAACAGTTAAAAATAAAGTTCATTCAAAAGCTTGGTGAACTAGAAAGAAACACTCAACGCATTCAAGAGCTTAATTTACTTAACGGCCTATTTGGCCCAAAATAATTCAAATATGATTGAAAATATTCCAAAATGGATTATTTCTTCTTCGATTATTATTATTTTTGCAACTACAAAACATTGAAATTATGCCAAGCTATTTTTATTTATTTTTCGATATATTTTCCATTACCAGTTAGCCGAAACCTTCGTAACCAAAAAAAGGCAAACCTCACGCTTATTTGTATTAGTCGGATCATTTGCCGCCCCATCGGAAAATGTGCACGATTTGCAAATGCATAAAACTTTCACAAACATTATAACCATAAACTTAAGTTCTTATCTCTTACTAAGCGGACTCCAACTTAATGTGATTTCGTATTTATTGCAAAAGTGGCCTTTCTTTGGTCATTTGGCCATTTGGCCATTTCGCTATTTAAGTAAATTTCCATTGTATTGTCCGGTCAAGGGTGCGAGTATACGAACAACTACTCACAAATACGTCCACAGGCATAAACCAAGTTAATGCGTCCACATGGCAAATGGTGCACGCAAGTGAGTGGAGAACATATGACTTGGAAAAATTTATAGAAAAAACAGTCAGCATTTCGGTGAAGTCATGCAGCGGGGCGTAGGGAATGGAGTGGGCGCAGTGAACATAAAGCAAATTAAGGTTGAAGTGCATATGTAAATCCTTATGAGATAATTCGCTAGAGCAGCGCTGCTGCAAGCCGAAACTAAATAAAAATCAACCAAATACAAACAAAAAACTTAGAACTTAGAACTTGGCAAAAGCCGTATTCGCAACCCAAAATAAATAAGAAATAAAGCAAAAGCGGAAGAAAGTTTGTGGTCGCAAAAAGTAAAAGGTAATTTTATAACTCTAACGAATCACGTTCCGTTAGTATTTGCCGGACGCGTGAGTGGCAGACTTTGGTTGCGGCAAATCTTATTGGTTGTTATGCAACCAATTCCACCCTCTCCGAATCTGCTAATTTTATGCTGTAGCAACTTCTGAGCGCTTCAACCCACAACTGGATGTGTGTAAGCCTGTGCTAGAGTTGAAGCGCAAATAAATGTTTTTTGTAAAAATCCTTTTTATGTCTACAAGTCTGATTTGCAATCTTTACGAAACTGAATAGCCACAGCAACAACAACAACCAAAAAGTTGTAGCAAATTTCATAAAATAAGAACGAAAAGTTTCGATTTATTTACCTTTTTATTTGGGAATGATGTTGCGTTGCAAATATGAGTTGCAAGTTTTGTGCGAACGTGGTCAAAATTAGCCGCAGTGACCGCAGCGGGTGGATCGAAAAATAAAACATTGTTGCAAAATTCAGTTTCAAGTTCTTGGAGAAAGTTGTCGCCAGTAAAGCTTTGGAGGGGCTTATAAGGCACAATCTGATGACGGTAGGTTAGTCTGAGGTATTTATTATTATTGGCTGCATTTCTCGTTCGCTGAGAGAAAATCAGTGAAAGCCACCGCCATGCAAATTGAACGAGAGATTGAAAATCATAATTTTCTTCTTGATTGGCGCGATAATCGCTTAAGCGATTTTGACCGAGTTTAACAAAGTGCGCCAGTCGTTTACTTCTTGTGTTAACCGGCGCCAGCTGGTTCACACCAAGTGAAGGCAAATTTTTCTCTACCTAATTTTTCCAAACCCAGAGAAGACCTTTCTCTTGCTCGGTCATCGTATCGAATACTTTCAAAGTAGGTGCATTTGTATCCATTCAGACGACATTACTCAGCCAACGGAGCCGCTAGATCTTTATTCGCTGAGCTATGTCTATGTCGTTGTGAAGCTCATACAGCTCATTGTTCCACCGTGTACGATAATCGCCATCCCCAACGTGCAAAGGTTCAAAACAAACACTCAAACACTCCAAGCGACGTGTCATCGGATATTGTCATCGTGCGCGCTTCTGCGACATACGCTAGGTCATGATGAGAGCCTTGTAGAGTGAAAGCCTTGTTGGTGTATCGACATCTTCACATTCTCTGTGACATTCGCAGTTGTCACTATTTAACAAGTTCGAGAAGAAATCCCTCCACAATTTAAGTACGCTCCATATGTTAAACACCATATTGCCGTCTTTGTTCTAAGGGGAAAATTACCCAGTCTTGAAAGCTTTTGTAGGCCACCGTACTTTCTGGTAGAATTTTCGGGCGTTGTTGCTGGTGGCTAGCAGCTCAAGCTGCTCGAACTCACGCATTTCGGTCTCTCGTTTGTTCTTTCAGATAATACGTGGCACCCGGCGAAGTCAATCAGCCTCTGTCCGTTACCGGATGCTTCGTTATGCAGGCTGAGTACTCCGACTGTGCGACCAAAAACTCCGTCCTTTCCTACCCTGGCATTGAAGTCGCCAAGAACGAGTTTTATGTCGTAGTGAGGGCAGTACTCATTGCAACGTTCCAAGTGCTCATAGAAGAAATCTATGGTCGCAACGTCCTTGTCTTCCGTCGGGATGTGGGTGCTTTGATGTGGATTATTGCGTGACGCTCCTCTACCGGAGTGAGCGACAGTACTTGGCGACGAAGTCTCTCCCCCTACTATGCATCCAACGCCGCAACGTCCAAAGCTCTTCTTGCCTAGTCCCGTCCATCGCATCTCGTGAATGGCAGTGATGCCAGCCTTTACTCTCACGAGGACATCAACCCGCCGAGCAGAGGCAGCTTTTCCATTAAGGGACCGGACATTCCAGGTGCATGCCCTCAAATCATAGTCCTTAGTTCGTTTGCAGGGTGCGTCATCAGCAGTTCTCATCCGAGGCTTTGTTTGGTTTTTCATTGGTTAAGGATTTTTACGAGACGGGTCCCAAACCCAGCGCACAACCAGATATCCTGGGTTGATTCGCCTTCTTACATTAATTCGCTCTCAAACGGATGTTTGGGAGCTATCCAGAGGATACTTGGGCGAAGCCCGAAAGTTGTGAGCTGCGTGAATAATTGTACTGGCCACCCCTTAATGAATGGGAATCAGGTACTTTCCCCACTTGCGTGGACTTCTACACACGGAACCATTCGCCGTATTCTTCGAATCACCCCGTTTAATATTGCATGCTCGAAATTTCTGTAAAACTTCTTTATTTAAGGTACGGCAGCTGCTGTCGCCTCGCCCAATTTCCGAAATTGCTTCGCATAATTTGCAAAAGTATTCTCAAAATTTCATATGCGCATATGAAAAGTTTTTCGTCTTCCACATTTATTAGTTTCTTTTTTATGTATCGCATTAAGTTTTGCTTAGAAATACCCGAAATAGTCAGGTGGCAGTGGGTTGTCCTTTCGGATTTTGCGTTTGGAAGCCATTACGAAATTAGTTTTTTTTTGCCATTCCATCACGGCTGATTCACTTGCAAAAACTATGCTTTTTCCCTATTCTGCATATCAAAGTTATACAAAATAAATACTTTTTTGCAACAAAACATTAAAATAAATATGCACAAAAGTTGCAGAAGACAAGAAATTATTTTATGACAAATTTACCTGATTTGATTAAATTTTTCGAGCAAGCGGGCTTGTATGTGAATACACGCATACCAATACATACACAAAAAGAGTGTGGTTGAGTGTTTGTGTACAACTGTGTCCGTCTTTGAGAGTCCCGGGTGGGTGAGTGTGTGTGCGTTTTTCTTCATATGCAATGCAATGATATTAAAATTGCCATCGAGGTAATTGGAAAAATGAAACGGTACACAGATGTGGATTATTTGGCATTGTTTATATTAAGATTTGAAAAAAAGGGTGAGTTTTTATAAAGATTAGGGGAAGTTATTTCTACGCAAATGCTCATCTGAAGGAGCAAGGGCGCGTTTATATTGAGGAATTGGTTTGCTGTTTGTTGCGCTTAAGGCTCTTCGGCTTCGAATTTTGCTTCACAGGTCGATCCATATAGGGTTCTTTTAGTGAAGCGTTATCTTGGCAGTGACAGCTCCTTCCCGCTGGAAAGCTTGACAGAAAGTCAGTGCCACATCTTCGCTGAATGAAATGATTCGCCAGGCGTACTGGGTTGATCGGAAAGAAGTTAAAATCATCTTTTCTGACGAAGCGCATTTTCATCTCGGCGGCTATGGTAACAAGCAAGGCTGGCATATCTGAGGATCGAAAGACAGGCAAACCAACGTCTAGAGGTCAATGCATACGCAGTTTGGTGTGGATTTGAAAGAGTTGGTACCATCGGCCTAACTTTCCTTTGAAAATGTTGCTTGAAACGCCATTTCGATTAACGATGGGCACTGCAGAGGCATTATAAACGATATCTGGAGGTGGGAAAAGGAAAGCGTGGACTTGAAGGGTCCTTGGATTGATTAGTGTGAGGTCCCATGAGGCAAAGCCCATACAACAAGCGATCTTTTACGTACTAAGTTCGGTAGCTGTCTTATTAGGTGTCTCCGCAACGCTAATTTGCCACCTCGGAGCTGCGATTTGACGCCGAAGACCAATTTATTAACGATTCACGTCCTTAAGTTTAATATCGAGCAAGCCATCCGTGATCTTTTGTGTTCCATTCGTGAGATAGAGCATGCAAGGCATCACCGAGGTCTTGGAAAGCTGAGCTAACCGAATTCGCGAGACAAGCCGAGGCAGCCAAATAAATTCAATCGTATTACATTAATAATGCGAAAGTTTCCTATTTCAAATAAATTAATAATAACTGGAAAATTCTATTTTTGTTAATCTTTTTAATTTTTTAAAAAGAAACGACCATGTGGGCCACCCTGTACATACATCTAAAACATTGGAACTTAGCCTATCTAACATAATATAAAGCCAGCGATCTGATTTCGAGGCTTTCTTTTGCTATAGATTATTACAAATATAGGGAGTAGATTACTCATTAGCAAAGATACACGGCGGCCGCCGTGGCCGAATGAATTGGTGCATGACTACCATTCGAAATTCAGAGAGAGAACGTTGGTACGAATATCGGAGAACGATCAAAAATAGGAAAAAGATTTTTCTAATAGCGTTCGCCCCTCGGCAGGCAATGGCAAACCTCCGAGTGTATTTCTGCATTGAAAAAGCTCCTCATAAAAAATATCTGCCTTTCGGAGTCGGCTTGCAGCGTGGGGAGGTGACATCCGCCTTGGCTTTCATGAGCAGACGCCATTTTCCAGCTGTGGGATAGCTTGTTTAAATTAATGGCCCTCTTTTCATAAGACTTTATCCGGTTTCTTTCTAGGTCGTTATCAAATAGAGGTGGTCTGATCCGATGTTTTATTGATCTTTTCGTTGGGAGTCATCGTTACCTAGTGAATTTGTGCATGACTAAGTATTACTTATGGAAGCTATAGATTGGCTGCTTACTTTTTTAATTACTGTAAACGACACAAGTATCTACTCTGACAGCCAAACGACAATTTGGGCATTAGGCTCGTTGTTTGTGCGACCGAAATTAGTTGGGGCATGCTTGACTTCTCTCTCGATTGCATCTGAATACTTCGATATTACGCTCATTTGGGTTCCCGGGCGTAGCGTCATAGAGGGAAACTATTGGACTGATGAGCTGACTAGATAAGGGACCCTGGTGACGGTTTCAGCGCAAAATGAGAGGATTGGGCTTCCCCTGATTATCTGAGGTCTACTCTTAGAAAGATGGGCCTCACGTGATCACACCGAGCGCGTGTGCACAAACACGCAAAGTTGCGAGATTCCTCTGGCCACGGATAGATTGAGGGCGTTCAAGGGAACTTCTAAAGCCAACAAAGCCACAGCTCTCGTATTTTTACAGGGCATTGTCCGGTGAGACATGGGATTGCTTCAAGTCCTTCCCGCAGAAGCTGTCTGCAGGATGAAGTGAAATCATCTCAGCATCTTCTTCCTAGCTGCCCTGCTTTTGTCTGGCAAAGATTTAGACATCTGGGCTCTCACTTGTGTGCCCCACCTGCGGATATTGCGGGTTTAAATATCACACAGCCGGTGAATTTCATCAGTACCGTCAACTGGTTATTACAAACACAATTGGCCACTGTTGGGTGTCATCCTTTAATCCAAAGCACCTTCTTTCTTTTTTCACCTTTTTAGTTCTTTTCCTCGTGGGTTTCCTTTGTATGCCATCACAATGGACGAATTTGATTCTTTGTGCTAGTGGGTCCCTCGCGCGGGCAGCCATTTATGCTTTGCTAAGTATAACTTGGTGGATCCCGGCTCGGTGCCTACTAGAGACTTAGAGTGATTTTGGACTCGAGGCAATGACAAACATCGAAGTGCATTTTTAAGAAACTACCTACTCTTCTGAGGTAATATAAAGCTGTAGGTTACTTACTTGTAAGTCGTACATAGAGAAGCTCCGCCAAGTACCTAACAAAGGATACATGCAACATTTGCAATATACAGAGTAAATATAAACTGAGCGCATTCACCAATATTGGGATGTTGCTCTTAGGAACTACTGTTGTCAGAAGAAGCCAGCCTGTTGTTCGAGGAAGAATGTACCTACTGCGGTACGGATCATCAGAATGACCTCTCCAATACTCATATTTAGTGGCACTATACGACGTAGCCGAATGGGTCGGTGCGCGACTACCATTCGCAATTGAAAGAGAGAACGTCGGTTCGAATCTCGGTGAAACACCAAAATTAAGAAAAGCATTTTTCTAATAGCGTTCGCCCCTCGGCAGGCAATGGCAAACCTCCGAGTGTATTTCTGCCACGAAAAAGCTCCTCATAAAAAACATCTGCCGTTCAGTGTAGGCTTAAAACTGTAGGTCCCTCCATTTGTGGAACAACATCAAGACGCGTACACCACAAATAGGAGAAGGCTATCGCGTCGATCACAGCGCATAGCTCAGATACTTATCCGACATCGCGGAATGTTCCCGCGGAAGCCGAGCTGCAAGTTGCGGATAATGACGTGGCCTTCAGGTAGGAAGGGTAACTGTCAATAGGTACTTAATACCGCTTTCAAAAAAGCATTTTACCCTGATTCCCATCGCAGCGTCTGTATTCATGTGAGGAGCGGCTCAAACAACGTCTGCCTCGTAGCGAGCGGTTATCTTTTGGAAATGCTTCCCTCGCAAGTATACGTGAGGTGGCAGCCCCTCTAGGATAATAGAGATTCTAGGCTAACAATCCATTACTCCGAAATCACATTATTACTGAAGCCAAAGTGATAATAATTTTATTTTTTTTTTCAGCATCATCACCGGGGCTGGGCGTTAGGTTGCATGCATAAAGGTAACTGTCAAACAGCGACAATTACCGCCAAACTATCCATGGCCGCCACAGAGTATCCGCCCTCTTAGATTTTGAGCAAACACTCGTGACACGCGCACACACCTACACATGCACGTGAATGTGTAGGATACGTACTTTTTAGGTGTACGAGTACATAAAGCGCCCACCTTCACAGCTACTAGAATGGGCTGGGATGTGCTACTCCAGCCGCTATTGCCGCTATTACGTATTCATTGCATTGTGTTTAAAGCTGCTGATTGCATCTTTTGTCGCATTTTCATGTATTATGGCGACCATGTAATTTTACCACAGTTGAGATGACCAGCGACACAGCCAAAGTGGTGGCGAAGTTGTTGTTAAACACGCGAGCGTCGCCGCTGCAATTTCATAAAAATACATATCAACGCCGAGAGATCAGTCGCGTTATTAGACATAAGGCATCGCGTGCCACATGTCAACTTGCTAGAAATTGCTTATGTACTTGTGTTTTTTTGTGTTTTCAGCGCACACATCTTGCATATGCCAATATACGGTGTGTGTATACATGGACTTATGTATGTGCAAGTATAATTATGTATTACAAGTGCATTTTAAATACATACCGACGTCAGCATGGCGTGTAGCAAGTCGCAGAATTTATACGCCATTATTTGTGAGATATTTACACTTGCGTCATTTCGCTTTCTTAAAATGGCTGCCAGGTTGAACGCACACCCTTTTCTTGCTGCTCGAGTGCAACCTGGTGTGTCTGTCCCAGCAAGCGAGTTGCAATTATAGTGCATGCGTTGTATCCAAATGCAAGGTTCAAGAGCAAATTTGACAAGTTTTACATAGTCGATGAAATTAATTTATTGCCATTAAAGGGCATGCGTGAATATTAAGGAATTCGCGAAGTGTAATTATTTGTCGCCACCACTGCCGCCCATAGCTCTTAATAGCCATAATTACGCATCCCAAACCTTATTACATATATACTTCGGCATTAATGCTTGTGAAGTACTTTATGCAAGTCGTTTTCAAATTGTTTGTCCTGTCCACTGGAAAATCGTTTCGTCAACCTGTTCTAAAAATCCAAAAGTTTATAATTTTCGTGTCCAATTTTCGCTAGCTTAAACATCAGCGGTTTCAAGATCTAATAAAACTTGAAGAATAAGTTTTATAAAAAGCAAAAGCATTAAAGTAAGCCTAATTTTCGTAAGCGGTATGTGTTTTACAGAGGTAAATTCAACAAGCTCTTGTTGTTGGAACAACTAGTAAGTACAGCACTCAGGCAACATTAAGTCCATTGTACTGTACTCGGGTTTCCTTTTTAATTTTTTTTAAACCTTCCCGACCTCCGAATAAATCTAAGTAGATCTTGTGGTGCCAAGGAGCCAAGGTGGTCGCTTCTTAACCCGTCAGTACCAAAGA
Organism: Anastrepha ludens; assembly: GCF_028408465.1. Taxonomy (NCBI): domain Eukaryota; kingdom Metazoa; phylum Arthropoda; class Insecta; order Diptera; family Tephritidae; genus Anastrepha; species Anastrepha ludens. Next base: position 123,125,880 of record NC_071501.1, read on the forward strand.
CCTCAAACCTGATTCGGGCGAAGGCCGGGTAGACGCACAGAAAGTGGCCCTCTTTTCCACATGCTAGGCAGAGTGCACTGTCTGAGATGCCTACCTTTTCCATGTGCTTCGCCCGTAGAAAGTGCCCCGTCATCTGTCCAACCACCTGCCTACAGTCCTTTCCACTTAATGACAGGAGGATTTGCGACAGTCAGTTCGCCATTTAGCCTGCTAAGCTCGTTTGTGGCTAGAAGTGACCGTGACTTTGATGACTGCAGAAGGGAATGGCAGAACGGACTCTGGGCCAAAGTAGTTGGCCACAAAACCCATCTTAGTTAAGATTCAGAGATCTCGTTACCCGCGATACCCACGTGTCTCGGCACTCATGTTAGCATCAGCATACTATGTCTACCGAAATACTTGTAGTTCAGCCTCGATTTACAGGACTCAACTGCCCTTGAAGTGTTTGGAGGGCTATCTAAGGCTATGAGCGGAGCTTTGCTGTTGCTGCAGTCACATACAGATCTGGCTCTTCACCTGTTTCCACAACAAAGTTCATTGCTTTTTGAACAGCATACACCTCCACTGGAAATACAGATGCATTTATTCATAGAGGAAAGTGTAGTTTTCCGAGCAACGAATAATGTATTGCACGAACTTTCCGCACATTTGCGCCTGCTGAGGGCATGCAAAATCTTAGCAGAAAAAAGCTGCACCAACAGTGTGTCAGAGAAAGACCGTTATCAAACCAGTAGGAAAGCCATGACTACCCTACAAACAGCAAAGCGATCGTAAGTTTCGTGAATTCAAGACTACTTCCAGACGTTTATTTATTTATCAGACACAAAACCAAAAGTTAGTTTGTGCATGATAACGCAAACCGTTGCTTTATTATAGATCTCAAACTTCTTGTAATAGGTTGCCCATTTAAGTTATTAATGGCTTGGCTGTCAATATTATTTTAATGGCCTGTGCTATGGAAAAACGCAGTTTTCATGTGCCCACATACAAGGGCCATTTGAAAAGCCCATGCAAAAATAAAAACTACTTAAATGTTTGCGGTAAACCTTTTTTTTATTTTTCGACATAGTCTCCTTTAGGCTTATACAGGTACACTTCACCCAACGCTTTTCTAGTTTGTTGATCCCTTCCGAATAAAAAGATTTGTCCAAGTCTGAAAAATAGTCATTCGCTTCTGCAATCACCTCCTCCTTTAATTAAATCTTTTTACCGCCACCCGTTCCTTCAAATTGGGGACCAAATAGTAGTCTGAGGGATCTGAGGGAGCCAAGTCTGGAGAATGGGGGATATGTGGAACGAGTTGAAGCCTTATTTTCATTAATTTTGAGACCACAACTGCTGAGGGGTGGGCTGGTCCGTTTTCGTGTTGGAAAAGGAAAATCCCTCGACTTCCTCGATTCAAACGAATGCCCAACACAAAGAAAGAGGCCTATCTGGCTGAAACTGGTTTGTGTTCTTCCAAGAGATGCTACTAACCAAGCATCAACTCGATACGCGCCATTAGTGCCATCTCTCTGCATTTGTATGGACTCTTCAATCGACCGTCGTGCACTGTGTTTACTCTTTGCTTCAGTAGCTACGCTGGACATTCACATTACGCACACAGGCTTTTACTGTCATCCGATGGCATTTAACGGCTCACTGCCTGCATGCGTATTTTTTTTTTTTTTTTTTTTTTTTTATTTGGAACTTTAGAACCACTTTGGAGGCAACAAAATATACAACTTGGCCGCCACCCATTCTGCTACATGGCTCGCAGAAGACATCAATTAACGCGGACACCTACAGTCAAAAGCGCTCCTGCAAAATGGCGAACTGTCAATTTGTTAATGCCGCGGCAAACGCGAAAATCTCTATGGTGGCATGTGCCAATTGCTTTCGGGGAGTTTGCTTATGAATGCGAAACGTAGTGAATATAATTTCTAAACTGTCCCTCCTCCAATTCGCGGTCATTAGCTGTCACATGACACAGTCTGAAAGATTAGCGGTAAGTGCCACCAAATCACTTCAAAGTCGACAAGTCGATTGTAAAAATCATTGAGTGCATCCTCATTGAATGCAGCTGTAAATTGCCTTCGGAAATGCTTGGCTGCGTCACATGTGGCATGGAATTGATGCTTGGCGTGATGCTCGCTTCAAAAGTATTGGACATTTAGTGGCAGGCAGCCGTGATTGATGTGGCACAGTAGAATGAGCTAGGCGTATTGTAGGTGTATTGTTTGCGTGTATGTATTATATTAGGGGCATATTGCACAAGAGCTTTGAAGCACAACTTGGTTAAACTGCTGCGATTCACGGGGGAAAGTAGTGTTCCAAATTAATGTAAGAGAAAAAGTTTATTTGAAACTTGTTCAAAACTTACTTGGATTAAAATGTCCATAAGTGGACTACTTTCGTTAAAGTCATATATCTCTGTAAGTTTTCTCGGCTTTCCTTGAAATTTTCACACAACATTTAAGAAATGTGTACTTTAGAAAAATTTCATAAATAATTCATATTCCGTTATTTTGCTTAAATATGTAAATTCGCCTTTATTAAACCCGTTATAGTTTACTCAAATGTCATATGTGTTACGCGGACCCCTTTTACATCTACTTCTCTCGCTTTCGAAAACTTAGTACGAGGGCTGCCTTTTATATTTTTCGCCATTACAATACTACTTGTGATTATCGACATAATTGGATATTTTAAGTCAAAAATTTGATGCTTTACAGCATAAACGTGCATGTAACGTTTTCACTCAACGAGTTTCAGTGAGTTCAAAAATTCATCTCGTTCGGAATTAACTCGTGAGAATTTTCGTGCGATGACTTCTTACAATTTTCGACATTGATTATAGAGACAGGAATACATTGTTCAACCTTCTTCGACATTGGGCGTTGAAACACCATACTTAGCCACTGTAAAACGCTGGTACAACCAGTTTCAACGTGGCCGTCGATCCTTGCAGGATGAATTTCCTGAAGGTCATCAAAACCGGTTGTTGAGGCAAAAATAATAGGTACTGTGCGTCAATTGATAACGCAAGATTGTCATTTGACATATCGCGAGATAGAGGCATCCTTGATCATTAGTGGGACTGAGCATAATCGTACATTCAGATTGGGACTGGACTCGTGCCGATGTTTGTAAGGAAATGTTGAAGAAATTAAGCCGCGGTGGTTCAAAGCATGACATCGAAAGGGTGACGAATCTTGGATCTATGCATATGAGCCGGAAACGAAACTATCGATTGCTGTTGCGTAGGTGCTCCAAGATGAACTTAGTCGAAGTTATTGTTCCTAAAGTTGTTCGCGGAAGAAGCACCTCAACTCCAATGGTCGATTGTTTTTTCGGAAAATCTCGTCTTGTCGCAACAGTACCACTACACAAATTTGAAAAAGTCTGAGTTTGAGTGGTATACAATCATTTCTTTGCCAGAATTTTCGGAGAATCAAAGAAAATCAACCACCGAAGACGAATCATCCTTCACCAAGGCAATGCGTGCTATCGCGTATTGGCTCACACAAGCGAGTTAATGGGGCAGGGCCTGATTTGGCACCTACTGACTTCTTTTCGTGCGCTGAAAAATAAAATGCGAGGTCAACGTTTAGAACGGGAAGCAGATTGGAGTCGTTAGTGGCAGTCCGGTTGCACTAAAGACTCTGGAGAACGTAAAGAAAATCTCAAATATTCTTCAAGAATGTAAGAAGAAGTTTAATTCTGTTGCAAACCAGAATAAGCGTGTACTTATATGGGTTCAAGTTCAAGGGAATGAAATTGCCGATAAATTGGCCAACTGTGTATCAATCGTTACCCCCCAGAGACCAGAGCCAGTCAGTTCCAAAGGAATTATGAATTAGATCGACGATTATGCATGCAATTTACATAAAGAACGATGGTCCGGTCTAGAACCCTGCAGTCCTGTAAAGTGTTTTGTGACAAGCCCGAACTGAAAACTGTTGAACTTTCTCCTAAAACTTGAAAGAAAAGACGTTCAGTTAATGGTCGGTATTATTACAGAACATAATCCATGGAGTCAGCATATGACCACCATTTGAATCATTGAGGACCCGATTTAGCTGGTTTGGACATATAGGAGCCGGACAGCATTGAGCATTTTCTCCGCAAGTGACCTGCATTTTCTAGAAGAAAGCTGCGAACTTTGGGTTCCGAGTCATGAGAACAAGTAAAATTCGTTCCCTCAAGCTGGAGGATATTTTCATGTTTGCTAAAGAATATAGAAAACTCTCAGAGGACCAGCTCTCTCTGTCTATGTCTATATTCTATCCTATCTCTTTCTCTCTTTTACTTCTCTCATTTCCCCCTTGACTATCTATCCTTTTACTTTCCAGAGCTTTAAATATAATGCGCTTTGTAGCCTGAGGGTTCTGAGAGTTACCAAATCTCTCGGTGCTTCTTGGCTCGACTTTTTCAAATTTCGAAAAAAAAATCAATGTTTTTCAATGCCTGAAAAAGCTGTTGAAGCCGTTAAACAGCTCGTTTTGGAGGTATCCACTGGTGAGTGGCAAAAGTGTTTTGAAAATTGGCACAATCAAATGCAGAAGTGCATTGACTTTCAAGAAAAATATTTTGAAAAACAATAATTCCATTCTGCTTATTACTTTACTGTGTTTTCATTATTGAGCGCAAAATATAAAAGCCAACCCTCGTACGTATATTTCAATAAAGACTTTTTTTGGTGAAAACAGTCTTCATGACATTCATGCACCATTCACAGATGTAACCAATAGTTTTTCCTACGCCAACATTTGCAGCAACGTTTGGAGCCAATCGAATTAGCCGGTTGATGTTATAATTCTATAGCGCACACATACATATGCACATGAACATTCATATGCACGGTAATATGTGACAAAGTCTAGGAAAGGAAAACAAGCAATAAGAGATATAATGACAGCTCTGGGCATCGTTGACTTAAAATTCAACTAAGCAGATGCATAAATTCTTTTCACAGCGCTATCTCCTTTTGAAAATAACTCTGCTTTTTTCTAACCGTAAGAGAATTTTTTGCGCATTCACTGCATACCCCATTAATAGCATTGGTGCCACTATTGATGCGCCTCCAGGCTACAGCATAGAAAAAATGTAATTTAGAATTTCGTTTTCCCTCCAGAATCAGCTGCAGCTTACAAGTTATGCTTCAAATACTCTTGCGCAATTCGGAATTGTGTGATGTGCGTAAAAAAGCTGCCATTGGCAGTGTGTAAATTGCATGTCGGGCAAACAAACTGGGTGACATGTTTTTTGGCGCATAGAGATGAACAAATTTCGATTGTAGTGCTGTGAATGTTGCAGAGTTTGTGATAATGAAAATTAGAAGCTCTAGCTTAATTTGTTCTAAGTTTTTCAATAAAAGTAATCCATTTTTTGATCGCTATGAAAAATATCAATTAAACGAACTCTATGCAACTTTATTTCCTAAAGGTATATACCTGCACCTGTCTCGTGCTTGATATAGAGGCTGGTTTCGATGTCGACTATGGAATATACAAAAAATTTATAATTAACAGCGTTCGGCCCTTGACATAGTTCGGAGTGTGTTTATATCATGAACAAGTTTTTCATAATACATCCATAAATAGCACAAAAAAGTAGTCGGAATAAATCGTTTGGAGGTAGCATTTTTGGGCAGTTAACAACGTATTTCTCTAAACTTCTCTATCCGCAAACTGGAGTTCGAGGACCGTGTCAGGACAATCTTTCCAAGTATGCAGAATCGGAACGAGGGGAAAATCTGCACCCAAGCTTGTACCTCTTCACTGACGGCTCCAAGATGGAATCGAGAGTCGGAGCGGCGGTTTTCTCTAAGTCAGCCAATTTATATATTTCTTTAAAATTTCCGCATGGTGTCTTTCAGGCAGAATTTTTTCCGATCCTGCAGAAATGCAACATTCTAAGGGAGCGTGAGGGCGAGGAACTGTTAACATTTTTCCTGATAGTCAAGACGCGATCAATACTCTGATGACACCATAATACTGATCCAAACTAGTCCACTCCTGTAAGGAGGAGATCATTAAGTGTACAGTACACGGCAGTTATCGCAGACGATGGAACAATGAGCTGTATGAGCTTTACGACGACATAGACATAGCGGTGATATGGCTCCGGCAAATGCATACATTTTATATCGGCGACAACATTCGGAAAAACTAAATGACTCAAATAAATCGACAGAAAAAGATAAATTATTGAAGTTGTCTGAGATCTGGGCTGCTTATTTTGCAGCTTCTGCCAATAATCGTTCTGCTGGTCGTTCATGAACTTATGGAACATAACCTGAGTGTGGAAAAAAGAGCTGAGCAGCTGCAACATCTGCAACTATGTACGCTTCGAGATTTGCACGATACATTTCTTGTTTGGCTTTCCGAAAATGCAAAAAGGCAAACAAAAAAAGTGAAAGCCATGCTTAAATTCAGAGATACAATACTTTTCCCCAAATGCAGGCAAACTGTGTGCTGTTCTACAAATAATAACTGTGCTTTTTGATTACCACCATTGGAAAAAAAACTTTTCCTTGAAATCACTGTAAATTTCATTTAACTTTTAAAGGTAGCAGGCAAATGGCTATTGTTTGATTTGGTTTTCTTTCACATAAAGCGGCAAAGTCGCACTGAGGCCGACTGCAAATTTTTTATGAAACAAACAAAAAACAATTGTGTAATGAATTTTTTGAACGGTTTCGGCCTCTCTTACCCTGAAAAAAGTGACCAGGCCTTTTCCTTCCGAATCTCAATTTTTCCTGTTAGAGGGTTAATTATCAAAGCACTAGTGATTAGCAACTCGAACTTTCTAAGAATCGCAGAGCGTTCGTTGTTTAAGACAAGCCTGCGAATACCTCTCAGACAGTCGGTGCTTTCGTCGTTGAGTGCATATTTACATACAGGGTGCGCCATCTTTTATGTCGGTATGTAAACGCTGAATATCTTTGTCATTTACCAACCGATGGTCTTTAACATACATGTTTTCGATACGTCAATTCAGTACAATTTCAACCATGGATCGCTTTACACCGAAACAACCCGCTGAAATAGTCACGCTATACATCAAAAATAGTCGTTCTATTGCTCTAACTCAACCTGCATATCGCAAAAAGTATCGCAGCAAACAGGCACCGTCTGACAATACTATTGGTCGTTTGGTGGCGAATTTTTTTGAGCACGAGGTTAAATAGTCAAAAAATGCAGATTTTGGCCATTTACAAAATTTTTTTTTGAGCAAGGTAAAGCTTTTTTTTAATTTTCCACAACGGCATCGCAAAGTACTACTCTTTAGCTTTAACCCATTAAATCCCAACCTTATAAAAAACAATTTTTTTTTAAATGCGTTTATAAAACGTTTATTGAAATAGTGTAATTAAGCTCCTTAAAAAAGAAAAATACGAAAAAAATCAAAGAAATGTATTTTTTGGCCTGTACCCAATCGAGTACAATGGGATAATATGTATATACATTGCCTGTATATGAAAATATGGAGTATTAAATAAAAAGACACTTTCAAATACTTCCTTGGTTATTAGTTCGGTTAACAGTATGGAAGTTTTTGAAACATTCTCTCTCCTCATTGCATAACTCGCAAATCCATCGAATTCTTTGGTGACACTCCCTGCACCTCAGCTGATTCGATATCCTTTTGGGAAAATGGTTATATGAGAAACCAGCTATTGATGCCGTTGTCGATCGTTTTGAAGATATGTCCCTGATATTATAATTGCGTAAATAAAATCGCACAATTTCACGTTGATATTGCAACAAGTCGCATTGACTCTTACTTGCCATTTTATAAAGCTTCCATGCGTTTACTACGCACGAGCTTATCATTGTGGTGAAAAGAGGCCACCACCATTTCTTTCCTCTAAACTTTATATAGTAAGTATTCAAAGCTTGGTCGTGGAGGTCAACTCTTCCCATTCCTGAGTTGTATTCCGCTATCAACTTCGGCTGATGGGCATTCACCTTGCGCCTCTCTTGTCTTGACCATCGTTTGACGGTATGTAAAGGTTCAATTCTATCAAAGTTTGTTCCCACTGTCACAACGCTATTGTCATTCCACTTCACAAAAAGTATTCCTGAGTCAGAACACCTACAAAATTTGAAACAAAACAACTATTCAAATAAATCATTATGATAAACTTACATAAAATCAAACTCTCCTCGTTGCTTCTTTTGTAGTTCTTTGTTCGTTTTCAGAGGACATTTTTTGGACCGCCGTTCACGAACAGTCCCAGTAGCCTTAAATCCTTGTTCTTTCAAAATTCTAAGAAGGTCATATGAGGTAAAGAAGTTGTCGAAAAATACGATGTGATCGGTCGGATGTGGAATGTTTGCCAAAAGAGGACGACCCTTAAACCTAATGGGAAACTTTCTTTCTGATCCTCTTAAGATCCTCCTCATTGAAACAAAAATCATGCTTGTTATGCTGCAAGGCATATATTTTCGTTTGATCGATTATTAATTTTACCACCTCATCGTCAAAAATAGTTTCAAAAATTTTCAACTGGGTTCTTAGTTGCCAATAAAGAACACGCTTCAAGTTGGGATTGTTCGTAAAAATGCGTTTCTGGAATTTCCGCACTTGTTATTCTCTTTCTCCATTTTGGATTTAGATCTTTTGACAACTTTTGCCTTTTTTGTAAGCTCGCAAGTGGAATATCATCATCACTGTCACTGTCACTGCTCAAAAATAAGTCAACTTCGCCCGGAACATCCCTTGGAATATCATCACGCAATATATTATCCTCTTCAATGTCCTCCTCATCTGTGTCCCAGTGGGTATTTGGCGGTATAATAGCGAAGTCGAAGTGACTACGGTCGCTTGATTCAATATAGTCGGTGGCCGCAGAAAGGTTGTGAAACCTCTTTCCGTAAAATTTTTTTACATCCATTACCAAATCTACATGGAATATGCACACAAAATATATATTAATGTTCCCACTGTACCTATGCGAGTACACTAGAATTTAAACCTACCGAAATGCACTTTTCCACAACTTTTTTCGTATTTTTGTTATAAAGTATACACATTATATGTATTATGAATATTTCAACACCGAACTTTTTCCGTGATAACTTAGATTTTGTCAAACAGAGAGCTTATTGCAAACTAAACCATGAAAAGAAGAAAAATAGCAAACGTGCACGGAAAGACAAGTGAATAACGGATAACGGGACTCAAAAAAAAGAAGGAGAAACATGTGTATTCCTTTTCAACATTGCTCTGTATTATAAAGTGGCGAGTACATTTAAAAATTTGTAAGCGTTGGCTTTTGACGTCGTTTCGAAAAAGATGCTTTTTCTGTACTCAAGCGAGTACAATGGGATCAAATGGGTTAAGGTCCTTTTTTTAAAATATTTTTACGATTAATATAAAAAAAGTTATTTTATTTTGAATTGGAGACTTTTATTATATATTAGCAAATTTAACCTTTCTAACTCTCTAACGCCCCTGTAAAGGGCGAATTCAAAATAGTATAACTTTTTTTATATTAATCGCAAAAATATTTTTAAAAATGGGTTTTAAAGCTGAAGAGTAGTACTTTGCGATGCCGTTGTGGAAAATTAAAAAAAAACTTTAGCTTGCTCAAAAAAAAATTTGAAAAATGGCCAAAATCTGCATTTTTTGACTATTTAACCTCACACTGCCAAAAATCCTGACGTGCTGGAGTATTTTCAAGGTCATATTCGTTTTCAGCATAAAAAACCTTCAGGAAACACCCATAGCGGTTTTAGAAGCTGTAAAAAAGCGAGATTTTGCAGGCCTGTGTAATTATTAACCAGGTGTTAACCTCTGATGCTAGCACTGCATGACATCTTCACTTTACATAATCCTTAAAATAAGTTAAAAAATAAATAATGTTAAAAAAATATATATATTATATAAATAATAATAATAATAATTACAAAAACACAAAGGCGCTATTTTCTACTTTCATTTTTCTATTTATTCTATTTTCTATTTACATTTTGCAAAGTTGCAGTGTATCATAGATCTCAGCATATTTATCTCTCCTAAAACATTAAATAGTCCCTCAATTTTTTTTAACAAATCCGTTTGCCACATGCAAAAAGACATTAGCTGGTATTCGCAACCAAAGCATCGTATAATAAAACTAAACTACAAATGAAAACTACTTTAATCTTCTGAATAAATTCGAAAAATTTGCTAGTTTTTCCTCTCGTCGTTGGTGTTGCTGTTGCAGTATTAGCGTGTCGCTGCATTTTATCGCAATAAAATTGGGGATATTTATGTTCGGTGCATAATTTTTATGTTCTGAACTCAACTGTCATATTCTCGCGCTTTCCTTTCCGCGCCTACAACTGCCACTTCGACCGCTTTGACATAATTATCAGCACCATCATTGCCATCATAAAAAATGACGCTTACCACCTCAAACCGCTCGTATTTGATGTCTGCCGGTCACCTTTGACGTCGCTTTGACGTTTGATGGCGCTGCCTCAGTGCCTCAGCCGGTGTCGCTCGAAAGCAGTTTATGTAGGCGCTGCTGTCGTTAGACGGTTTTGTTGCATGCAACGGCTTGCGATCATCACGGCCGCTTTTCATGTGGTTTGGCAACGAGTGTGTTTAGATTTTTCTCAGTCGTCAAGTCATTTTGTTTGAATGTGTGTGTGTAGGTGAATGTGATGCCTATGTGTTTATGTTGTTGAATAGATGGGTGGGTGTGTGCGGGGCAACGATCACTGTATACCGCCAATTTATTTAGTGCTTTTTTAGTATTCCTGGTTTATTGGTGTGGTCGCTTTGACGAATACCTAAAAAAAACAAATGTGACAAGCAACTGTTTTGTTGGTAGGCGGCGACTTTTCAACTTTTAATTGCATTTAGTTATGGATAAATTTATTCAAGGGATTGAAGACGTAATTGTAAGTCGATCACTTTTGCCAAGCAACGGAGATGAGTTCTAAAGTTAAATAAAAAAAAAAATTTAAATAAATAAAATTAAAAATTTACTCAATTTTAATATCGGACAGCAGGGATAGACTCCAAAGATTAGTCGACAAGGCAAGAGGAAGTCAAATATGTGGTTTAAAAAAATGTCGGCCAGACAAAATTCATGTCGATTAGTCTGCAATAATCTTAGGTTAGGTTAGGTTGAAGCGGTTGTCCTATGGGACACACTCAGGCTCATAGCCCAATGTGATGCCGCGTGGGGAGCTTTCCCTATTTCTAAAACCAGTATGTGCTTTTCAAAAATTTTCGAATACCTCCTATTTCTGCAGAACTGAGATCTTCCAATTCGTTAAAAAATTTTCTTCGAAGTAAAAAAAGTACTTCGAAGATTTAATAGCGAAATAGAGCTTCTAAGATGCACTAAACGCAGAAAAACAGCCAACCTGGAACAGTTTATGTTAGGGAGAAAGAAGTCCATTATTTTTGCTTAACATTTTTGTGCAAACGGTTTAAAACTGTTTTATGGTCGATCTTTAGCGCCTGCGTGTTGTTACGACTACTAATATGGTGGCCAACTTTGATTATTTCAGTGATTTTATCGACCTTTCTTTAACACCACAAATACCTGAAGTATCGGAACCATAAACACAATTCACAACTTCAGCGGTTGGGCTTGCATTTTGGCGAATCTTTTCTTTGTTGACTCCCATTGTTAACACCCTGTAACTCACAGCAGTAAAAAACAAAAAACAGGTAAATATTTTTTTCAGTATGAAATGTCACCTTGACAACGACCATAAATTTTAAATTGTTTGATTGATCATTTACGAGATATCGATCACTACAGCCATCTACCGAGAAAATAATGGAGAGGGTTCGATTTTGTTGGGGCAGAACACTCGACTTAAGTAACGAGCAAATGCGTTTGCCTTCTCGAGATCTGTTTCATCCCATTTGTTCGTTTCCATTTTAATGGATGATTGTTCCTTGGCCTTTAGCCTTTTTAAATTTTTTGTTGCTTTCCATAGAGAGTAGCCAGTGGCAGAGGTTGCATCAAGTATGCTGAGGTCCATCTGGTCCTGAGAGCTGTGTTCTTTTTTAAGGAGTTCTTTGAGTTCTTGAGAAAGTGAGTGAAGTGTGCTTTTGTCCTCAGGGTGTCTGCTTCTTTGCCATGTTTTTCTTGCTTGTCGTTTTTCCTTCAATTTTTCTTTTACCTCAAAAGATATCTGTGAGTGGTGTTGCATGGTGAGACAGGGTATTGAGTTCCATGCTGCGTGTTGGATCCAATCATTGAAATGCGTTTATAATGACTTCATTGCTCGTGAGTTGGTGTTTTAAGTTAAGGGTGAAGTAATAAGGGCTCGGAAGTACTTCGAGTTGGCTTTACTGTTGTGAAGACAGCAGTGGGCAAGTAATTCACCTCAATCTTAATTTAATGGGACGAATACGGGAGAGTGAGCGGAGGATTGTAATATGAAGTGCCGGTTATTTCACTAGCTGGCACACCTTTCGCTACACAAAAGTCGATGAGATCTGGTATTTTATTTGTGTCACTGGGCCTATATGTTGCAGAGCCTGAGGAGGCTGTAGTGAGGTTCAATTTCGTGATAGCTGTCAATAGTTGGCCACCTTTTCAGATTGAGAGACGGAATTCTCAATGAGTGTGCTTAGCGATATAGTCTCCTCCAGCTAGAAACCTGTTTCCAAGGTTATTAAAGAATTTCCATTTTCCTCTGTTTTGATAGCATGCTTGGGTGGGCTGTACACTGATGAGATTGTGATAGGGCAATTCGAACTCTCCATAACTATGTTTGTGGCTTGAATAGCTTCTGTGCAAAAATAGTTTATGCTGTAATGCTTCATATTACTTTTTATGAGAATCACAGAGCTTTTTTATCGGGTGCATTGTGAGATAAAGTTTGTAAATTGGTACTCGAAAGTAGCTTTCATCGGTAAAGTCATGTGATTCCAATATATGTTTTGATAGGTCATTAGCATTGCAGATGAGAATATTCATCGATTTGTAGGGCTTAATTTTTGAGTCGTGGGAGTAGCGAGCAGATTCATCATTGTTGAAACTTGTTGCACGGCTTGCTTGAAAAACGCGTTCCTGTCTCGCATTTTACTTGAGGACGCGGGTGTTGTTTCTTTGGGCTGAGTGACTGGAGAGGCATTCGCATTATGTGGAGTTTGTTTTACAATTTGTGAGTATGAGAGTGAGTTTGGGATGTGTATGGGTAGTTGGGTGACAGTGATCGAACCGGTTGAGCTTTGTGGCTAAGCGACGGGTGCGGTGTTTTGATCCTTTTTCTCTCAATGGCGGATATTTGAGTTTTTAAAACCTTTGTAATTCGTTGAATGATTTCCTTCGCATAAGGCGCATTTGACGTAATCTGTTCTCGTTTTGCGCGAGTAATTTGCGTATAAGTGTCAACAAATATTGGTGGGAGTTTAAGGGTTTTTTTGTTAGGTTCTTTTTCGCGAACTTCCAAAGGAGCAAATCTGTTTTCAGAGGCTTCTGTGCTGCCGAGCCAGTACTCATTTTGCTTACTTTTGAGAGGTTTTAAGCTTACCTGGGCTAGCGCGATGTCTTTTTTTGTTCTACAATTTTCCAATCGTTAGTTGGTGTATTCTTGCTGATCGATGGATGAGGGGAGAGGTCCTTTTGTTAATAGAGCAATTGCAGTTGTTGTTGTAGCTACTAATTCTGCTCCTGTACGCTTGGCTTTGTGTTATTTTGGGATATTTGGGAGTGAGTTGGAGAAGGGGGTAAGTCATTGGGTGCTTCATGTGTTTGGGAGAGGTATTGGCTCGCCTGTTGTTGCTTCGGTTGTGCAATTTGTTGTTGTTGTGGCTGTTGTTGTGCTGTCTGTTACATCTAAATATCGGAGATAAATAAATAAATAAAATAAATTAACGGTATCCAGTCTGTTCTTTGCTACTGCTATAAGATTATGAAATTCTCTACTAATTTCTATTTTTAACCATTAAATCTGTTAGTTGTTTCAAAATGGTAATTGCTATATAACTCTTGCTCTTCACTGCTAATTTGTTATACCCCTGTTCCAAGCCTCTTCCCACACAATTTTATGATTCTCAGATACTAATGCTAGTTTAAGTCTAAAATAAGTTTAAATTTGTTATTTGAATGCTAAATTTGTGCAATGGCTGTAAATTTCTTATGAATAAATAAATATTTAAAAATAAATGCTGTCTTATAAAGACAAATTGCACACTTTGGTAGCTACTTACATTTTTTTGTATTAATAAAAAGTGTTTTAAAAGACCTAATACATATTTAAAGTATCTAAATTTTTTCATTTACCAAAAATTAACTAAACGAATACCTTTTTACCATAACAATTCTTTTCTATTGGACCACACACGGCCTCCGCTACTATTGTGTGGATCCGCGCCTCTATCGCAACACCCACCCAGTTGCCATATACATGAAACGACTGCAGATGAACATCTTCATTTGTAAATGCAATGACAAAGCAACGTTTATTAAATATTAATAAATTACGCGTAAATAAAAGTTACACAATAACTGAATAAAAAGCCATAAAAATTATAAAGGAACACCAGCATGCGGAAGGTTGAATTTACGAGTATTAAAACCATTCCCACAGCAACACTCAACGAATCGGGCTGGCTGACTACATACGCATGCATGTATACACAAATACATTTATACGTACAAATAATTACAGTACAGCAACAAAAAATATTCATAATTTTCTATAAAAGTCAACAATGGTAGCTATTGTTCGCGCGCCTATCAACAAAACGCGCGGGTGAGCCGCTATTGTTCAGGCGCACAAAAAATTCAATAAACATGAAAGAAAAAATTGAAGCCAAAGTGTAAATACCAACTCATTTTTCTCACTAAAAACACCTAGAAACAGGTTGGCAATTGTCACTTTTCCACCGATAGCATTAGCCTTCAACTCTCCCTCCCTCAGATTGACTGGCAAACGTGTCACACGAAAAACAACAGAAAAAAAAATCACACCTTTTCCTCACAGCTACAAAGCATTCGGACAATAGGTGTGTCATTGTGCGGCGATCAACGCGCAAGGTGCTGAACATTAAATTCTTCCTGCCTCAATCCTCCGTAAAGTGTCAAGTGATTAATGTGATTTGTCAAGAAATCCTTGTAATTTAACAGCAAATAGAAAAAGTTACAAACGCACATGCCTGAAATGTTGGTGCAATGAGACTGTGTGGCTATAATTTTCCAGTTTATTGAAAATCTATGAGGATCACCACACACAAAAATGAACTGAAATCGAAATGATTGAGTCTGTTTTACTTTCAACTGAATCTTGTCACAACTACTCGGAGCAAAACAATAGACAGCTTGGAACCGATGAAATGGCAGAGGGTGCAACACGAATGAGGCTGTAATGCTGGTGATCTTATCTTCAACACGATCATCGACCTACTAGCGCAGCACTGGATCCTTACCTACTTTCACAGGCAACTCATATATGCACACACACATACGAATGTAGGTACAATATTTTGTTCAACCGAAAATCGAAAAAAAATTAAACGCTTGGATCTCTTTGTTAACAGTCGATCGATTTCATTTTTATTAATAAAAACCATAAAATTTTGATTGCACAGCAGGATTGTTGAACATTCGATTTCACTCGCCTATTCTCCACAGCTAATCAGGGCAAACAAGCGCACACTAAATAAAATGTTAAAGTTTCGTTCAGCAGGAATTGAAATCGATTTCTCATGCCTGTCGTTAGGCTAATCCTTGAATATTGGGCGCGCTCTAATGCCCACTAAATTCAATATCTCTCTACGTCAATTGCTTTGAGTGCATGTCAATAAATCCACACAGCATCTTTGCTTTCATAAACCGCTTTAAATGTGAATCAGTCAAAAATCGTACCTAAGCAACGATCTTATCACTGCTATCAAAGGCAAGATCGTTTCTTTGAAAAAATTTTAGGCAATGATGCAGCAGTTTAGGGTTCTTTGTAAGAATGTATTGGTGCGTGTAACCTTTGTTTAATGTCCGAGTGTTACTATCTGCCAGACAAAGTGGAGTGAAGATTGCCGAGTGATGCTGGTGACGAATCGATGGATTTTCTTGGCACCGCAGATTGGATGCCAGTGGGTTAGACTAACGGGCGCCGGATGTATGGGTATATGCAAGTGCTGAAGTGCGTAAGGCAAACAAAAATTTTAAGAGAGCTAATACGAGTAGGAAATGAAATAGTGTAAATCAATAATTATAATTTATAAAATAATAATTTCTATGCTGTTCAATAAGCAATGAACTTTGTTGTGGAAAACAGGTGCAAAGCCAATCAGTATGTGTCTGCGACGACAGCAAAGCTGCTCTCATAGCCTTAGACTGCCCTCCAACCACTTCAAGGGTAGTTGAGTTCTGTAAATCCAGGTTGAACTATGTCGGTAACCGTAATATCCTGAGGCTAGCATGGGTCCCGGGACTCGTGGGTATCGCGGGTAACAAGATCTCTGACTCCTTAACTTGGATAGGCTCTGAGGCCAACTTCTTTGGCCCGGAGCTCATTCTGCCACTCTTTTCTGCAGCCATCAAAGCCAAGGTTAGCAAACGGGTTACTTCAACCCTCAAACGAACTTAACAGGTTGAGAGAGGCTGCAGATGGACAAAACTGACCGGCTGTCATAGATCCTCCTGTCATTAAGTGGAAAGGACTGTAAGTAGCTGGTTGCACTGAAGACGGAAAACTTTCTATGGGCGAGGTACATGGAAAAGGTAGGCATTTCTGTGTAAGTGAACAAAAGAAAAAAGAAAATGAAACTGCTGGCAACGCCGATAGAAAATTAATAGATGGTCTCTAGTGTAGTGTAGTGCCACGCTCTGCAATATGGTGGAATATCCGAAAACTGCTTACCCTAAATACTATTATATCGTACCCCTTTGATTTCTTCTCACATACACCCAGTAACAAAATTATAAACACACCGCTATTTTTATAAAAATATAGTTCATACTACAACGACAATCATACAACTCAGAGTTTCAGAGTTTGCACAAAATTTTTAAAATACATCGAAACTTTCAATTTAAAAAAGAGTGGAGTTTTTCTGGATATGAAGTGTTATAGTCCATTGAATTTTAGTCTGAAACTGCATAGCAGAACTGCGGATACTGCGGGGGGTCTGCGGCGTCACACTGCTCGACAAGATTCAAAACATCTTTATTCTGAGTGCAATAAAGTTGCTCCAATCAGCACTAAGCTCCAGGAAAACCACCCATGCATGTAATGAGAAGACCGGAGGATCACGCAGTGAGGGAAATATTGTAGATGGAGGTAGCGAAAAGAGGACCAGGCAGACCACCAAAAACCTGCAATACGACATGCGACGCAGAATCGACAGCGAAGAAACGATTCCGGACCATGTGGTATAGAGATTTCACACAAGGACAGCCGACCTGCAAGAGGATAAGGCTAGATTAAAGAAGATATTTCTCAAGAAAGCGGAGAAAAGGTGGAGTTCCATTTCTTCATTTGCTATTTCGGAAGCCCTGTGACCCCAGCACAATAGATGGAGGACTCAGAATCTCCTGGGGACTCCACGGCATTCAATTTCCAAACTTGTAGCTGTGTTTACTGGTCATTGGACGATCGGCTCACTTGCGGAAAAGCTAGGATTAGCATTTAATCCCCCTTGCAGAAGCTGTGGCGACCTTGCGGAAAAGGAGACTGTTGAGAGAATGAACTGTCCAGGTTTGGCAGCTAGACGATTAAGGTCACTGGGTGCTCCATTCTTCGGCAACCTGGGGTAGTGCGCCAACTTAAGTCCCATCAATCTTTTCCATTACCTCAACAGCTCTGGCTGGCTGTAGATATCTGCTCATTGGAGGTCTCAAAATAGTATCAAAACAGCTTAGTGCCACTTGGGAAGCCCGGGGTGGTACTTCAATCATTTCACATATCCAACTAAAAGGTTAGCACTGTCAGAAGAAAAAAATGATAAAAATCAACGGTACTTTTTATCCACTTGAAACTCGAGAATATTTTTTCTGTTTCGTTGAAGTCTTTTGTTTTTTTTTCTGAAATTTAAAGATGTACTTAGGAAAAAATATATAGACATTTTAGAAAAATTACTTACTAAATATTTCTCACAAAAGTAAAAAATGTTTTAGTGTTTTTACAATGAATTTCTTAATATGCTGCTTTCATTTCTTTGCCACTGGGTGTACACAAGTTCAGGTATGGGTATGTAATATCAGTTAGAGCAAACCAATTCAACCGTTTTTTCCTTGCAAATATCAACGATCGCAATCATCAATACGCATACACACGTGCACACCAATCGGAAAAGCAGGCCCTAGAATTATCAGTGTTCATACAGAATTGCTTAACACAATTAAAACGACGACCGCTAATCTTTTCCTGAACTTGCCAAATTGTCGTCCCAGTGATCGGGTCACAACTCCAAAGAAAACACCGGCAACACACCTGCGCAACTGAAAATCATCATTCGCATGCATCTACACAAGTGCATGTGTGTGTATGTGAGCTACATGAAGGGGACAAACTGCGAAGGCGTGTCGAACGAACAGCTCACATCGCCACAGTTCACAACGTCGACATTGACGACGCCATCAATATCACGCCATCATCAACATTATCAGCGCAACTGATCTGTAGATCGAGTCTTGACGATCAACATCAACAAAAGCAGTAAAAATATTAAACAAGTCAAAGCGCATGCCGACAAAGTCATTTCAACGCTTTCGCAACGTAGTTTGCTTTGGGAAGGCGAATTGGTGGGCAGTCAGTTGCAATAATTCGCACACATAAAAGTCTATGTTCCACGATCGGCAGCGAAGGCGTTTACAAATTTCAAAAATAACAAATGCGCGGCGAATGTATTGCACCAACAATAAGAAACGTTCTAAATATTGCGTGCTGACTGCAAGTTGCAACCAGATTGTGGCGGCGTGGCTGGTGGAAGAATGTTCAGCTGCTGATCGCGCGGCGATCTCGATTCGATTAATTTTCGCATTAAGATTTTTTCAATACCCTTGCATATGTTTATATATCTACTCGTTGCTGCAATGGGATTTCGCGCTGCTTTTCGCAAATGATCAAAACAACTCCGCCCGCCAACGCTGTAAATGCAACAAAAGTGCAACAATCGCTGATCGGCAATCAGTAATCTCCCTTGCAATTCGTTGTGCGCGGAAGCGTTTGTGTTCTATAGCGAATGCTGCACGCCGGTTTGTGGCACACACATACAGACACAACAGCGTAGCCACGTTTTGTAGAATTGTGGGCGCGGTAATGGAATCAAATTAAGCAAGTGAGTGTTGCAACCTACCAACGACTGTAACGAAGTGGTTGCACATTTGTGGCACGATCGGTAACTGAGCGCAAGCAATAAATGATAAGACGAAGGGTATGAGCTGGAAATCGCGCAGCTCATTGGCGTATAGATTGGCGAGGCAACATATCTCTTGGATTAGTTTATAGTTGAGGTTGAATAATTGATTTCGCTACGATCGATCGGAGCAATATCGATCTTGGAGATCTTGGCGACCTTGTGAACTGGCTTAATGCCATTAAATGATTGCAAAAACTATTAGGTATGTATAAATTAACGATACGCTTAGCTCCAAGAGATCCAAACGAGAATTTAAAATATAAAAAGCTACATATTGAGGGGCTTACTTGAATTTGTAGGTACTTGCCTCATCTATAATTCAGATTGTTCGCACTTTGGGCCGTGAAAGTTCAGAGCCAAATGTATGCGAAGCATTGAGTCCAAAATGAAATGCTATTGATGGCAAAAACAAAGCAATTTTGCTGAGCGTAAACAAGAAAAAATAGATCGGCGACATGTGGCATTAATGCTTCCCCCTTGAACTTTACTTCATACAACGCACCACCGTCTATTGTTAGCAATAAAACTGATATATGCTTGTTTTGCGGTAACCAAAAGGACATAATGGCGCTCACGAATATTTCCAATTTGGAGTACTTAAAGTCATATGTGCCGGAGTGCTACGTTTTTTCGCAACTCCTTAGCCATTCGAATGCCGTATTGAGTGCGTAGACAAAAAACAAAGAAATAAAATTTAATAGCACGCCACATGCCGCTTGCCGCATGGCGCACACAAGTGTCTACACACGTTTACGCAGATGCAAACAAGCGAATGTAAGCACTTTGCGTAAGAGACTCGCAGGACGAGTGACACGCCAGCACGACATATCGTTGCAATAATCCTGTCAAAGCATAAACAAATTTCAAAACTACAAATTGCCAAATCCTGGGCAAATTACACTTAAAAGCAAAAAAATAAAAAAAATACAACAACAACAACAGAAGTATGTACACGGATATGCACGATAGTATTGAGGGTGTTGGCGGTAGTTTGGCTAGTCTTTGGTATGGCCTGCGTATCACTTCGACTTCCAAGCGTTCCACAGCCAACATCAGCAAGCGGTTGCGGTTCTGCTTTTGTGGTTAAGAATATCATCGAATACTGCGCCAGTAACTCTAGAATCCTTTTTTCTTACAGTAACAAATAAATATAATATTGGATAATTAAAAATATTTAATCTTCTTACTTTCCTTTATTCGATGCTTTAGTTCCGACTTTATTGATCCATATACTCTAAAGCTGCTCGAATACTCTTTTATGCGTTTGAAGGTGTAATATGCCACCTACATATATTTTGGAACCATTTTATGCTTGTCATGTTAAAAGGCTGGACGTTGTGCCCAGAAAGTCTGCGTCCGTTATGCTTTGCGTTGCTTGCATTTCGCTCATCCAGTTACATCCTATAAATGTCGGTGCTTCTCATCTACCTCAAATCACTTGAAAGTAGAAGAACTATTCTCACATTCGTTTGCAATCTGATAAGCGGGACGATTTACTCCCCATCGCTACTCGAGAAAATGAAATCCTATATTCCTTAGTGAAGCTAACGAAATTATGATTTTTATTTCGTTTATTTTTCGATTTTCCGCCTATTTGGCCCATGAAAAGGACACCCCGCCGGATCAGGCTCGTGACGTCTTTGGCGACAACACTTTGTGGGGAAGTAGCGACACTAACGCGAGAGTTGAATCATTACTCGACTTTACTGTAGAAAACAAGATTAGTGTTGTAAATTTAGGCTCATAGCAGACTTTTGTTACAATGCATAGAGAGGAAGTTTCGAATATTACCCTAGCTTCTGACTTGTTTTCTCATCATGTTAAGAGATGGCGGGATGTAAACGCAAATTCGTACTCAGACAAGCGGTATATTGAATTTGAAATTGATATCAGATCTGATCAAGTTAGTGAGTTTAGAAATATACGCGCCAGTCGTTTCTTTCTCGAACTAACCGGCACCAATTGTACACACCAAGTGAAGCCAAGTCCGTCTCCAACTGATGTCTGTAACGCAGAGGAGGCCTTCCTCTTTCTCTGCTGCCCCCAGTTCGTACCGCATCGAATATTCAATTTCAAAGCCGGAGCGCTTGTATCCATTCGGACGACATAACCCAACCAACATAGCCGCTGGATCTTTATTCGCTGTAATATGTCTATGTCGTCGTAAAATTCATACAGCTCATCGTTCCATCGCCTGCGATATTCACCGTTGCCAACGTGCAAAAGTCCAAAAATCTTCCTCAAACACTTCAAAGCGTCGCTTCATCGGATGTTGTCATCGTCCACGCGTCTGTGCCATACGTTAGGATCGGCATGATGAGAGTCTTGTAGAGTGTTAGTTTTGTTCGTCGTGGACTTCACTACTCAATTGCCTACTTAGTCCAAAGTAGCACTTGTTAGAAAGAGAGATCCTACGTTGGATTTCCAGGCCGAGATTGTTATCGGTGCTAAAAAAAAAAAAAAACTGCCAAAGATAGCCCCCAAGACCCCGCTACACGTGGTGAGTTGGATGAACTGGTTAATCAATTAACTAAAGCAGTGAATAGTTCCTTAAAAGGTAATTGTCCGGTTGGTCGACTAAGAGAGGAATCTATACTCGCTTGGTGGACCAAGCAAATAACCGCGCTACGAGAGTCCCACAGAACTCCAGCCAGCCTGGCCACGGCCACGAGAAGGTCAGAGGATTGGCTTATAGGCTGAATAAAAAAGTTGTAAAAAAGCTGTCAGAACTGCGCACCGTATTTCTTGGAAAAATTACTGCAATGGAATTGAATAACTTTCAGGTGCGGTCAGATTAAGAAAAAATCTTTCCAAGACGCTATACAACCTTAAGGGTGGGCCATGTAAAATTTGCTTTTTGAATCGGCTATAAAAAAAAACTACTCAATATTTTTTTCAAACTTTTTTTTTTATTTTGAAGATCGAACATTGTCATGAATGAAAAATAATATCGTTCAAATGACTCACATGACTGGCTTTACAGTAGGCCATTCGATCAACCCAATTTTTAAGCACGATTTCGATTGTTTGGGCTCCAATTTCATGAATGGCAACTTCGATTTCGTGTTTTAAAGCATCAATAGTCTCTGGATGGTTTGCATAGCATTTGTCCTTAACGGCTCCCCACAAAAAATAGTCCAACGGGCTTAAATCACAGCTCCGAGGCGGCCAATTGATATCGGAATTTCGGCTGATTATTCGGTTTTCAATCTGAGCAATCCGACAATTCTTGAGAACGATGACGAGTAGAGGTTGTTGGATGTTCACGCACATTTTCGGCAATGTTTTCGGGTGTACGCACTGTAGGAGCACGTTCACGTGTTGTTTTATCCATTAACGACCCACTTTCACGAACACGATTAACAAATTGATCCACAAACTGTCTTGTTGGCAAATTTTTTTTTGGAATTTTTTATTTTAATTTCTCAATTTCAGTTTGAGTAGAAGACTCACCACTTTGGAAATAGGTTTTCAATATTTCACAATTTTGTTCAAGCGTATAGCGTCCCATTTCGTAAATGTCAAACCTTTAAGTAAATCATGAACACATTTGACATGTCATTTGTGTTACCATTCTCAAAAAAAATAGGTGGTTCAAAAGCAAACGCTATATGGCCCACCCTGTACATGGATTACGTGAAGTGAGGAATCATTAGAACCTCTCCTAGACACACACTTCCCAGAAAACAAGCCGGTGGAATAAAACGTTTCCGCTAATAATGAAAAGCAATCCGACCTAGGAAGTCGATTAGTTACAAACATGGATTACATTCCGCTAGACTGGAGAGAAGCCTTCATACCCAAGGTAGGTAGGCCCTCACATACTGATCCCAAAGACTTCAGACCCATTAGTATTACGACTTTTGTCCTCAAGAATCTGCAGAAGATAGTGGATGAATATATACGGGGCGTTCTACCTTTAAAAAGGTTCTCCTCGGCCCAACATGTCTTTACTAAGGGAAAATGTACAGAAACTGCTTTACACTAGCTTATCAGGTTGTTGGAAAAAAGTTTATCAGATAAAGAGTTTACCTTGTTTGCTTTCGTATACCCAAAAAGCGCCTTCAACAACATAAATGCAAACAGTATAGTAGATAAATTAGATTCTGGGGTTAAAGCAAACGTTATTTCTCTGTTAGAAGCAATACTCGTCTGAAGAAAAGTAACGGCATCAGGGTCCGGCACTCGAAGTGTAATCAATTAAAAAGGCCATGAATATAGAATAGAAAATTATTTTTATTGAATTCAAAGTAAAAAATGTGCGAAAATAATGCAAAATTAAGAATCAATTTACTTTTGCTCGATATGACCAGCTTTTACCTTGACTATGGCCTTGAGACGGTCGCAAGCTGCCTGAATGTGACTCGCAGGTGAATCTTGCTCTCCAAAATGGCCTAAAAGAGAGCCATTGTGTGGACGTTATGAAGTTCGGAACGTAGATTTTTAGCCATTCTTGGTTCACTCGAGCTTTGTGAGATGGTGCTGAGTCCTGTTGAAACGTCCATGGTCTGCCACCGAAATGTTTGACTACCCACGGCTTCAAAGCAACCTCCACAATACTTTCTCGATAATATTTCGCATTTACCATGACGCCAATCTCGATGAAAATGATTGGAGATCGCCCATCTGCGGTTATAGCAGCCCAAACCATTACCTGTGGCGGGTGCTGCCTCCTGGTGGCCAATCGATGACTCAAATTCTCGTTTTGGGAGTTTACGAATTGCTCAATTTGAAATTTTTTCTCGTCAGAAAACACAATGTTCGGAAATTGTCCACTTTCGGCCAAGCGAAGCAACTCCTTCGCTCTCACAAGTCTGACTTGTTGCTGCTTTGGCGTGAGCATAATCTCTTTTGGATCTTGTAAGGCTTGACTTTGAAATCATTTTTCAGTATGCGGCGGCTGCTACGGTCAGATATTTTCAGTTCTTTCGCCATTTGATTGACACTTCGTCGGCAAAAAAGCGTTATTTACCTTAAGGTGCTCGAGCTCTCGAACAATCGCTGGTTGTGATTTTCCAGCAAAATATAATGCAATCATACTATTACCTTTGAAATCCACTACTGATTTTTTTTTTCGCGTTTACTCTCGGCAAAAAGCGTCCGCGCGCTTATAAACAATACTCTGGACTGTCATTTACACGACTAACAGACAGCTGATGCCCGTGCAGGGGCTTCTTTGAATTTTGGCAGCAAATTCTTTATTGCTGATCCTGGGGAGGGGGGATTGCCACATCACTGCCTACGCAGATCAATCAGCAATTCCTGTTAATGGCAAATATCCAAACCCCCTTATGGATATTCTACGCGCTAACATGATCACGCTTTGAAGCTGGACAGAGAGTATAAGCCGTGCAAAAACAGAAATAATTCTCTTTACAAAGAAACATAGGCTTCCCAGCTTATTTCTAAGGGTGTGGAGATTCCTTTCAGAGAGAATGTCAAGTATTTAGGACTCACATTATATAGAAAACTCACCTGGTAACCTAATATTGATCGAATAGCAGAGGACAACGCTGCATTGTAACTTGCAATTGGCCTTCTATAGTTAGGCCAATCTTAATACATGGAATACATGCTTGGTGGCCATCTATTCAAAAGGCAAGTTACGCTAAAATGATAATTAAGGTCCAAAGAACAGCTTTTTTAAGGATATCTGCTGCTTTACGGACTACCCCAAACGAAGCGCTGGAAACTGCTAATCAATCTGCCAGCACTAAATCCTGTAGGGAAACTCGTGGACGCCGCCTCGGCACTTAGACTCAAAAGTATGGCGTTATGGAAAGACCGGACCGACTAGTGCAGTGATTATCAGGCAGAAGTTTTAACTTTTTTTTGTTTTTTTTTTCCTTGTTCACTCCACTCGGGAGCATAGGACCTCGACAAGACTCAGTCTTGCGTTGGTTTCGTTAATCTATTTGATTTCTGACAGGGTACGTGATTAATTTGCCACTACCAGACCTAAATTATGGGAATCATAACAAAAACTACAAAAAATATATTCCCGGGTAGCCAGGCGCCCATTAAATCAATGTTTGCTGCTATACTAAGATCAAAGGATGAGCGAATGGACAATAACGCTCCAGCAAAGAAGGTCCTCTTTTCAAAATGCACTGGTGGGGCTAGCTAAAAGGACATCTTCATCTACGTCGGAAAGACCAAGTCGACGACGACCTGGCCGCCCTTGCTGTTTCTCACTGGCATCAACGCGCGCAATGCAGAGGCGATTGGCGCAACATTTTGGTAGCAGCCAAGACCAACCATCGGCTGGAACTGCCAGCTAAGTAAGTAAGTAAGGCTATTTGGCAGGCATTCTTTGAAACTAGGAGTTTTCTCCCATGAATTTTGTAGAAGTTGTAGGGATGAGGAAGAAACAGTTGAGCTCTTCCTTTGGAATTGTCCAGCCATGCCAAAATCATAACAAGTTTTCAGGCAGATACTTTTTCAATTCTCTTACGGATCCGGCTGGCGTGAGGATGGGCCCAATCCAGCGCGGTCTCTCTAGAAGCACGTTTTTAGTCATTAAAAATGCGGTATTTTCTAAATTGAAACATTTATTAAAATAACCGTAAAACACCGAAGGAAATCTATGAAGAAAAAGTATGCATACGCACCCTTATTAAAAACGCCTGCCAGTCCTGAGTAAACAACAATCAACAGAAGCAAAAAACCCCCAATGTCCTGCAGTTGCTACCGCCAGCCACCATATCGTTAGACTTACTCAATGCAAACATACAACAACAACAATGAATTACAAAGCATAGCGCAAAACCAAAGACACGAAAACATGGTGGAATATGTAAATGAGGAAACAAATCATTGAAAAATTGTCACCGGTGTGCATGCGGAAAAAGAAGAAACGTAATAATAAGGCAAACAATGAAGCAATGAAAAATGTAAGCTACTTCGAATATATGCGCGTATGTGTGTGTGTAAGTGGCTTGGCTACCCTAGGCTGAAAGCCAACAGTTGTCGGCACCATGGCCGCCATTGCGCGTATGTGCGTGTGTCGGACCTACAATTACAATATAAGCAACCACTGCACTGCGCTGGCTCACCAATACTACTCTAACAAACTGCCAACAAAGCCATGGTTGTCAGTGTCGCCGGTGCTGCCATCGACGCTGTCACCATCCACATCAACGGGGCCACCTCAATAAATTGCATGGCAATGAAACCGCAGCGGAAGACGAGCGAACACGCGGCTCTGACGGCAAGCAACCTGAGGCAAATGAACACACATGCAAATCCGCATACATATGCATGGACTTAGGTTTACACTCGTATGTGCGCATATGTGTGTGTGTAACTGCAAATGTATGTCGTCGGCTTTGGTGAAATGTGTGAACGCGTCGCGAGAGCAGCTGACAATTTTTCAAAGAAGCACCAAATCGAAATTACTTGACGCGGATATGCATATGCTCACCCATACATACAGATGTAGGTTGGTATGTATGTGCGTATGTGCAAGGAAGCAATGGCGGAAAGATGACAACGACAGCCACTTCCTTTCCTGCAGTACTTCCGTAATTTGTGTTTCCTTTCACACGCCATTGAGTTGGCCGGCCGCAGAAAGGCGTATGTAGGATCTTATATAAAAAAAAACAACAACAAACCACAAAGAGAAAATTATTGATGCAAACATCTCGCACCATCTTGCCAGCGAGATACTTACAAGTCAACCTCAAAAGCAACAACACCATCGCATTCAATTTGGAACTTCAGTTTTGGGGTGGAAGCCAAACTTACACTGAAACGAGCACCGCAGTAGGCATCGAAATTTACAAAAACGGAAAAAACCAAAAATAAAACAGTCGAGAAAACTTCATAAATTCGTAAATTGTTTATGAGTTGTTTGAGGGCAGGGGTTGTCACAGGCAAAAGCGTTGGAGAATACTTGAAAATAAATAAATTTATGTGTCGCTTCTGTTGCCGCAAATCTACTATTATTGCACTGAAGTGTTTGCTGTTGTTGTTGTTGTTGTTGGCAATAATAAATTTGTAATGCCACATTGACAGTTTTCGGTCGCGCTGGCGTCGGTGGTGGCTGCAGTGCTCGTACGTTCATCTTTGTGTTTGCGTGCGCACTCATTTCCCAAAGCCTGCTCACGCGTGTATGTAAATTAACCCAACGTATGCCTCATTTTGCTTAATAACTTACTTCGGGCTTCACATTTAAAAGTTGAAAAACTAAATGGGCGTATGTTTGAAATTATTTTCAATTATTTCGCTGCATTTTTAATAAAGCTAAAATTAATAAATAATGGAGTTGTGTGTGCAGACATCAATTGATTATTTAAGTTGGAAGGTTTCTTGGGCACATACGATTTTTCATTATTTTTGTAAAAATGTAACGTATATACATACATAAAAACATATCAGTTTAAGAAAGAAAAATTTAATGTGCGCAAGATACCTTCCAACTTAAATAATCAGTTTGACGCCAAATTTCTAGGGCTATAAAATAAAAAAATAATCCAATCGATTTTAACAATCTGCAAGTTAAATCCATTGCTACTCAGAGCGCTATTAGGTTGAAGGATATTGGCCTCTGGAGACAAATTCCTGTAGGACATAGTAGCATCTTGAAACAGATATCCCCTTTCTTCTCTGTTCTTCGCACTGATCTCTCCTTCCGCAAACTGGGATTTGAGGGTTGTGCTAAGGCTATCTTTCGGACCAGGCAAGATTGGAAAGAGGGGAGTGTCGGCACAGATATAGGTACCTCTGTTTTTACTAACGGATCCAAGATGGAATCTCGAGTGCGAACGGGGGGTTTTCTCTAAATCAGCCAGCATTTCGGTCTCCTTACAAGCAGAGGTCTGCGCGATCCTGTAAGCGTGCAAAATGCTTCGAGATCGCTGTTGGGAGGGAGACATTAATATCTTTTGCAATAGTCAAACTGCAAAGGCCCAGTCGCCGTATTGCAGCTCTCTTCTGGTGAACTCCTGTAATTAGGAACTCAAACGTCTCGAACGTGCAGGAAACATTTCCCTTATCTGGGTTCCTGGACACAGGGATATAGGAGAAATGAAATTCCCGACGGGCTTGCCAGGAAGGGGTCGACAGAACCGGTTTCAGCTGTCCCCCTCTCAGACATCGGTGTCCCCTTGACCGTTGTTAATGGGAAACTACACAATTTCTTTTTAAAAACAAGCGCAAGACCGATGGAAGTCTGTCTCATCTGGTCACTGGGTGATCGGTACTCATGCGGAGAAGCTTGGAATTTCGTACAACCCCTATTGCAGAAGCCGTGGGGATCCTGCAGAGAAAGATACTGTGGAACACTTTCTCTGCAAATATCCGGCTCTGCCGGCTAGGCGCTTGAGATTCCTTAGTGTGCCCTTTGGGGATGACTTGAAGAAATTCTCCAGCCTAGATCCCTTTTCTCTCCTCCACTACATCAACAGCACTGGATGGCTGTAGAAGGTTTTCTCTTCCCAAAAATTTTTCTTTGCACAAGTAATGGTCCACATTATGGTATCAAAACGGCACATAAGAGCTACTTAAAGTATGCCTGGGGTACTCTTGCCATTTTACCTACCTACCTACCATTTTAATAATTGTTTTTGTATTTATTCGCGAATTTGGTGAAGGCCAAGTTGCTCTAAAGAATTCGCTCACCACTTTTTCTTGATATAAATGACTTATTGAACATGAAGTGGGAACCGTGATATTTGAAACTGATTTTATAATTTATCTTTTTATTTTTTTTTTTACTTTTTTTTTACTTTTTGTTTTTTTTTATTGTTTTTATGTATGTATATGGTTTTTATAGAGATGTACCCCATTTGAGACGCGGTGAGTAGGTGTTTGGCTGAATTATGGCCCTGGCAAAAGCGTTAGGGTGGCTTTACAAACGACTGCTGCTTTTAACCCTGAATCGTTTTATTTCTTCTCTTACTGAAGATATCAGCGTATTAGCTCGTTGCTAAAGAAAATCGAGTTTTGTTTTTTTTTGAAAACTCCTCATATTTTGTTCCTTACAAGTTCAAATTTTTTAAGCAAATTAAGAAAATCTTTTCCAAATATTCTACAACCTAACGGCGACCGCTAAGGCCGAATGGGTTTGTGCGTGACTACCATTAGGTAGTGTTTAGGCTCGAATCTCCCTGTATGAAACAGCAAAATGATGAAAAAAACTTTTTTCTAATACCAGTCGCCCCTCAAACCTCCGAGAGTATTTCTGTCATGAAAAAGTTCTTCATAAAAAGTATCTGCCGATCGGAGTTGGCTTAAAACTGTAGGTCCCTTCATTTGTAGAACAACTTCACCACAAATGGGAGTAGGAGCTCGACTAAGCACCTAACAGAAGTGTACACGCCCATAATTTATTTTATTTTTATTAATACAATTTTTATAATAAAATTTCATCGACTTTAAGAAACATTCAGTGGAAAAAATAATAGAAAAAAAAAATTTTCCAACAAAAAATTAATATTTTTAAAAAACTGCTCACATAGGAAAAATTAATTATACGCAGTACTACCCGTCCTGCGTGTTTCCTGACTTCTTCAAATCTTCGTTGCATTTCATTTACTAAAATTGCACATTTACACGGGAAATTCGCCGACCAAGTCTTTTGAATATGATTCCACGTTTCTTTCCTATTTGTAGCTTTAAGAGGTCTGATTGTCTTTTTCACTTCTGCCCAAAGTTGATCAATTGGGGTTAAGTCAGGAGACTGTGACGGTCATCCTAAAACACCCTTTTTATACCCTTTTTCTGCTAATTTTGGTGAATGCTTGGGACTTTTTTTCTGCATAAGCTCCCATCTTAGGGGCATTTCGCCTATTGTATAGGGAAGCACGACCATATCCAATATTCTCACATAGTCTACCGCATACATTTTAACTTTTATCCAAAATATTCGTCCCATTCCTTCCACCAAAAAGCATCCCCAAACCATTATTGATTTGCCAGCGTACGCTACTGTTTTTTTTTTTCTTCGTATATCTGTCATGAAATGCTGTACCCCACATAGTTTTATCTCTGAAAAATATAGAACACAAACCAATCTTTATGGATGATTCGTCAATCCCAAACGTCAATGCAGCCAAATTCTTAGGTATTACAATCGTTGCAGAACTGCGCTGCAAAGCTCACGTAAAAGACGAGCTCGATTTCAAATTCAAAAAACTACATTACCTGGATGAACGGCGCTCTAAATGAGCAACTTTCAACAAATTCCTTATTTACAAACAAACGTTAAAGTCTGACTGGACCTATGGCATCTAATTCTGGAGATGTGCAAGCAAAAGTACATAACTTCTATTCAATGTTTGCATACGAAGCTGTGATCTTCGCCGTGATCTTGGCATGTTCACTGTCACTGAGATGACGAAACAATTTGTCATAGCTCACACACAGTGTCTATGAAACCATGTCAACGTAGCTGCCTCCAGCTTTCTGCAGCTGAATATTACGCAAAGACGGCTAAAGCGCATGACACTTGAAGACTTCATGCAAAGCGAGGAGCATAATTTCATTTTTTCTTATTAATAGTATATACCAGTTGCAATATTATAACGACTCTGTAAAAAACAAATCCTCATTTATTTTTGATCAATTCGTCCATAGATTTTCCAGTTTCGACGGAAGTTGTGTTTTCTTGTTCTTGAAGACTTTTGGTTTTTTTCTGTAAACTCACTGCCGGTACGGCTTCTACCAACCTGTATCAAACTGCCCGACTTGTAACTAGTGTGACCGCATGGAGATAGCTACTTGACTTTGATTGAATGAGAGCATATTTTCAAACTAAAAATTTAACTAAAAACTGTACTATTTTTTTTTTTTAATTTTTAATTTTAATTTTTTAATTCAAATTTTTTATTTCGACTTTTAACACTAGCCGTTATGTGTAGTGAAGAAATATGTATGCATGTGCTTATGTATAAATATAATATATTATGTACTTGCAACATTTATGAATGGGCTCACAAGATTACACACATACACACGCTCCATACTAAATAGGCATTATAAAAATGTAATATTGTGACATTTGGAGCAACATAAAGTAAGCACATAGTAAATATATTAATATTACATACATACATACATCAGCATTCGAAAAAATTTCACTCAATTCCAATCAGCTCGTTCCCAAATGCGATCAGGAACGTGGTGGGAAATGCACGAAACAACACAAACTCAAAGAAAGACTCTCTCCCCTCACTCTCCAGCATAAATGCACGAAACATTCAAACAGCAAGAAATTTAAACTCATCCCTCTCGCACGCATTCTACCAATAAATAAAATATTTACAAATGCGCTCAGCTGTCATCAGCAGGCGAAATTTGAATGAAGAAAGAAAACGTCGACAAAAAACAAAATGACGAATTTATGATGGCAACAGTGTGTGCGAGCAAAAGAGATGACTAAACGGAGTTGTGCCTCCTATACAGCAGTAGCATTCAAAAAGAGCCGTCGACATTTTTGAATTCATATTGGACAGTGGAAAGGAGCTGCAACGTTGGCACAGAGAATTTGTGTATGCGCTGGCATGCTATAGACATCTCATTCTACCGTCAGTGAGCGTATTGATCAATGGAGGGGAGTGCACGCCATGTGCGAAGAGCGCAGTGGGTTGTGTTGGGTGTGAGGAAGCTCCAATTGGAAGTTACGCGCTTACATGGGAATTTCTCCAACAGATGTGAGAGCTATCTCTTTCTGGCATTTGTGAATAAAGAGAAACACTTTTTTTTTATGTTTTGGAATTCACTGAGATAATTGCACAATTTAGTTGTGGCTCACCTACACTCGCTCGCCATCAGCTCTCACTACTGTGCTATGCTCTTCGCGTTGCTATATTATGATTGTATTTTCTTTCTTACATTCTCCAAATGATTGTGTGAGCGCCTAGGTGGTTGGGCGGCCGGGCGCATTTTCTCAAGCGCTTACGTATTTGTTTGTGTGCCATGGCAATTCTTAGTCGCTTGCCTGACAAGTTGCCATTTCATTGCCATTTTGCTTTGCTGAGTGAGAGCGCTCCAATAACCGTCGCTGTCTTAGCCTAATCGGAAGCATGAAAGAACCTTAACGCTGCCGTTTTCTTAAAAGCACGCACTTTGTAGCAGGGGCACCGGCTTTGCTCGCAAACGCGCCCCAAGTGTAGGCCGCAAGCAAATGAGTGCAGTTATAACTATGATGTGGAAGGGGGTGGCGTAACTATAGCCGAGCAAATTATCCAACAACTGACGAAAATCTTTATTGTTGCGATTTTGCTTTTGTTGTCACACCGCAGTTACTCTGCAGTTCCTTAGCCGCTCCATTTCCGCTCAAACTCCTGCTCGCCCGCTGGCTGGCCAACTGACCGCTGCTTGCCGTCTGTTCCCGCAAGTGTTGAAAAGATAAATTTCTCTGCTCGTCGGGTTAGATTCTCGACTTCTCGACTCGTTTGCGCCTCTCGTCTTGAGAGCTTTTTACCTGCTAGTCTGCTTGGTTTCTTCCACATTTCGCCAATGTTTATGCTGTTGGCTGTTGTTGGCTTTTATGCTGTCGCTTGTTGGCTGGCTCGTTGTGAATGGCCGTTTACTCATCGCTCAGGCAATTGTCGCCTCCATCGATCAGCTGCTGCGGTCGCCGCCACTTTCTGCCTTTCAGCTCGCCACTCGAGTGCGTTTTGCACAGTGAACTTCCACAGCACAGCGGCGTTGGCTTCACTTCCATTTATATTGCCGACGCTTTCAGCTATTCCGTCGCTTCGTTTACATTCTAAACGCTACCGTCTACGTATCCGTCACCGCGACTCAACTGCATTTGCCAAATCCAAAACAGCCGCGCAACTGTTAGCGGCGCGTTTGTTGTGTTGTGCTAAGCTGTGTCGCGCTCGCCATTGACTAAGGCAATGCACAGGCTGGGACGGGCGGGCGCCACCTGACGTTTCGCCAACAGTCGCCGTTTGGCATCTTCATTCATTGGTCAGCAAGACAATGAAGCGGTTGTCGTGTTAACGGATTTTCGAGTTTTCACCGGCGCCACATACGCACTGTAAATTCGTAAGCGGAGCGTGTTGCACGCGTACGTTGAAGTTCATACGCGAAACGGCTGGTTCAGAGATATCTAACAAAAAAAAAAATAAATAAAAAAATACAAGTTGTTGAAGTTCGATGTTAAACAGAAATTTGAGTTTATAAAATTTAACGGGAGCGAAAAGAAATTTGCGAAAGTGTGGGTCTTCAACTTAGGCGGAAACCAAATGAATATCAAAAATTGAAAATAAACACAAATATAAAAACTTATAATAAATACACACAGATGTTCAAAATGATAATAAAAAATGTAATGCTTGGTGCTTTCGTTTTTGGAATTTATGCTTAATACAACCAAACATTTTCTAAACTTTATTTATCACTAAAAAATAAAAATTAAAATTTTATGTTCTTCAAAAAGTTTCAAAATTTCTTTACAAACGAATTATTGAAGAGTGAAAATTGCTATCAAATCGTCAGCAATACGAGAAAATGCTTTTGAGCAACATACCAACTCAGTTACAACAACAACAACAAACAGCATCAGCAACATCGCCACAAAGCCAACTTCAGCAGGAGAAGCAGCAGCACCAGCAACTGCAACATAGTCAACAGGAAATACAAATTTTCAACAATAACAATAACAACCACTGCTACAACTATAACGATAAGAAAAATCTGAATTATCCACCCGCCAACGTGACTCAGCAGCTCCCGACATCCGCGACAACAACAGAAACGCCCACCACCGCCGCCGTCGCTGTGGCCGCAGCCGCTGCAGCCGCCACTTTGTTGCTTAAACAAACTCGCGTAGCAACAAGAACAACTACAAATACCAACAACAGTAATTCCTGTGTTAGCGCCACGGATTTCTCAATTGCTGCGATAATGGCGCGAGGCGCAAATGCCTCGAGCCGCGAACCATCCGAAAGGAGTTTGAGTGAGTAATGAGATGTACTTTATTGCTGAGATGTGTGACTTTATTGCTTATGTAAATGCATTTTCACAGCGATAATTCTTTACTAGCAAAAACAAGTAAACCGTAGAAAGGAATAGGCCCAGTTGCATATGTAAATGCATGGAGTGGTTACGTATGTATGGAGGGTTAGGAATGCGCGAGATATGAAATTCCCTAGAAAGTTGACACCTGTGGTTATTTCTTATAAGAATATAGCTGCAGTTAAGGCTTAAAGAAAGGAGATAGCAGAGAAAGTGAACCCCTTTAAGGACCCTTTCATCTGAACAATATTTAAATATTTGAAGGTTTATATAAACTTGTGGGTTTAAAAACTCATCATTATAAAGCAAAATATGTGTTTTTAACAACAAAAGCATCAAGTAACTTACTAAGGTGGCGCTACATCCGTGCGTAAGTTTTGGTCGAATCCAAAATAGCGGCAGCTGTTTCTATTCTGCGTTCGCTGGTGCCAGTTTGAAATCCCGAGCGCTGTCAGGTTCTGCAGCTCTGAGCCCTTCCAGCGAAGATGTGAACTTCTACTTCCTTGACTTCCTTTTTGAGGTACTGTTTGGTAGATTCAAGTAGAAAAGCTAAATTCGGTGCTAACCGAACTTTTTATACACGCGCACTTTTTAGCAAAATTTTAATTTATTTAACCGCTAGAAAAAAAAACTCGTAGGCAAAGAGAGTTATAGTTTGTAGCAGCGAAGGGACGAACGGGCGTGATTTTGATCCGATCTCAATAACATGTAAGTCGAATCTTAATGAGGTGAGGAGTACCTTTATGATACGTTACGGTACCTTTTTTATGCCGTCTTTGAAATTTGTCCAGTAGACAGATATAGAATTTTATACGATAGAACAACGCGTTGAAATTATTGAAACTTACTGTGAAAATGGTCGATCTTTAAGAACAACATATCGCAAAATTCGTGAGTTTTTTTGGTGGAAATAATCGTCCAAAAAAAATTAAACTTATTCTGTCGAGGATAGAAAAAGGACTAGCAGACCAAAAACTGTACGTTCTGTTGAGAATACTGCTAATGTAGTACAAAAAACTGCTGATTAGGCATTCATAATCGACTTTTTGCAATCCTCACAAATTTTTAACGTAAACTCAGCTTTAGTGATGAAGTTCAATTCATACTGAAGCTCATTTCACATTGTAGGGGCTTGTAAGGGATCAAAATTACCACATCTGGGACGAAGAAAACCATCGAGTAATTTCAGAAAATGATTATTTCCGCTAAAATACACTGTTTGTTGTAGTTTTTGAGCTGGTGGAGTGGATGGTGGTGGCCCGTTCTTCTTGGAACATAAAACAAAAGAGCTGTTAACGTCAATGGACATTACTATAAACCACTCATTGAAGATTTTTTGTGGCCTAAACTTATAGAAATATGATAAAGAAATCTTTATCTTATAATAGACCACAACTGGGACCACAACTCACACAGCACTAAAAGCTTTGCAAGATTCCCGGTCAATCAATTTCACGCAATGATGACATAAACTGGCTACTTAATTCATGCCATCTAACTCCACTAGACCACATTTTGTGGGGTTTTTTGAAAAATAAAGTCTGTGTGAATTAGCCAACCACTATTACAGAGTTGAAGCACAACATTCGGATCGAGATTGCCAAACTCAATGCGATAATATGTGAGCGTGTGCTTGAAATTTTAATTCTCGTATGACAGCCGAAGGTGGCATTTATATAATGCCATTTTTCACATAAAATTGTTAAGAGCCGTATTTTGAATAAAAATAGTGAAAACTGAAAGAATCAAAATTTTTATTTTACAATAACATCTAGGCGCTTTTTTTTGAAATACCCTTTCCTTTTTTATTTTTTATTGAAACGTAACAAAAAATAGCTGAAATGCTATGTAGCTGAAATGCTACATAGTATTACACCTAGTAAAGCTAACGAGTAATATTCTTCGGTATAATTAATTGATTGCACATAAACAATTAAAATTTTACAACACAACTTCAACCACTAAGTCTCGAGGCTTGGTTCTTCGTAGTCTTCTTGTGTACTTCTTCTCTAAGAGCTAAACTTTCGCGTTTATGTGCTCTTCCAGCCCTTTTTCATGCTTGTAGCAAAGACAATTATAATGGCCGCAACCTTTTGCACCCACAGATCGTTTTGCAGATCGGTATTCCTTATACCTCGTTTTGAGCTCCTCCTCCTATTTGTTGTGTGCGTCTTGATGTTGTTCCACAAATGGAGGGACCTACAGTTTTAAGCCGACTCCGAACGGCAGATATTTTTATGAGGAGCTTTTTCAAGCAGAAATACACTCGGAGGTTTTCCATTGTCTGGCGAGGGGCGACCGCTATTAGAAAAAACTTTTTCTTCATTTTGGTGTTTCACTGAGAGAGAACCTCTGTGAATGCCGAATGGTACTCGCGCACCAACCCATTTACCTACGGCGGCCGCCTTAAATGATTAAGAAATAGGAATTTTGAATCAAAAATTACTCCCAGATCCAAAGCTTTGCGGTTCCTTAATTAAATATTAGGTAGTAAATAACTGAGTACTATAAACATGAAAAAGTATTCCAAAAAGCATTTCCTAAAATTTAGGTGCAGGCAATTTTTATCACCCCAAGGCGCGCTGCCAATAAGATCTGACTGGAGCTAACATGAATCGGAAAGACTTGAAATTTATTTAAAAATTTTAAAATATTTTAAATTTACTTAAAAATTTATTTAAATACTTAATTTTAAAGTATTTAAGTATTTTATTATACAAACATTGAATACAGATAATGGACCTAGAATACCGCCCTGAGGGAGGCAAGAAGAAATATTATCAACAGCAGTTACACACCTACGGCAAGAAAGGAACGACTTTACCCATTAAACAAAAAAATGAAGTGAAACCGGAAACTATGCAATTCGGAGATTAAAATTGAGTGCTTGACCATTTCAAAAGTCTTAGAAAAGTATACGGACTTTATCGACTTGGAGACTGTCATTGAGGTAGTAGTCTGGTCAAATACTTGTTTTTTATAGATAGTTTTTAAGAATTTTTTTTTAAGAAAATAAAATGCGATCGTTTTGATTTTATAGTATATTATTATTTACATCAAATAGTATACAACATTTTTTTTTGTTTTTTACATATTTTTTTGTAGTAGTGTGGCACCAAAGTAAGCGTCTTAAAAAGTTAAACTGATTATTATTCTGTCATTCTGGCAGGTGCTACTATGAAAAATTAGTATTTGACCAAACTACTACCTTGAATGCAGACACAGCGAGATTAGTGACAGTTGGCCTGCCATGAAACCACACTGGTTGTTGGATATGTAATCTTTTCCAGCGTAATACAATCATTGTTTGATAATATAATCGGACGAATCGATTTCGTAGATAGTTTGGAAATAGGCTTGTACTTACCAACATTATTTTTATTACCAGACTTGAATTAAGGTGGGATGGATTTGACTTTCCATGCATCCCTAAAAACGCCTAATTCTAGCGATTTATTAAAAACCAATTTCCCAACAAGCGTCCTTATACTAAATTCTAATTTTGACATTGAATTCGCATTTTCTCGTTTATGAAGCATAAAACGAAGTTTGAACTCATGTTTAAAAATAATTTAGAAACAATAAAATTAAAATAAAAAATGGAATTGAAAATTCGAATCGTCATATTCCACATTTTCAGTACGAATGCATTATAATCCGAGAAATATTATATATGTATGTATATATATATATTCAATGATCAATGCAGAGAGTCAAACGTATTTGCTTTTGAAAATCATTTTTTTTTTTTATTTTATTCTTTTTATTTAATTTGGTTTTTTTTTTTGTGATAAACGTCTTTTATTGTGAGAAATTTATAAAATCTTTATACTTCTTTTCTTTAATTTTAAGTGGAAAAAAAGCACAAGACTGAATACTTTATTTTGGGACTCAAATTTACTTTTCGTGATGTTTTAAATCACTAAAGCTTTGATCTTACTGATGTCAGCTAAATTTAGAACGGGTTGAAATCAATTTTATTTATTTTTAATTTATTTATTGAAGTAAAAATTAGTCAACAAAAACTAAAGTACCATAATTTCCAAAGAGCACAGCTCTTGTCATTTAAAGTTATTTTCTCATTTATTTTACGCATTTTATTTTTGAATAGTATTTTTCTTCCTAATTTTACACACCATTACATGCATTAGTGCAGCAATAGCCAGCTTGCCTCCTACGCCGCTTAGTTAGTCTTCGCAGAGCCCACTCTACACCTCCCTGTTCCTCAAACGCGTCTCTTAAAGTTTCGACATACAAATTTCTTATATCTAAAAGTGTTAATCTGTCAATTGGCAAATTATGGCTAGAGGCAATTTTGCATAAGAAACCTTTAAAATGTATATGCAACGATTTTTTAAACTCACTATTTATCATTTTATGCAAATATTCACACATTTTCGAATCAGTCAGGCAAATCATGAAGAGTTTCATGCGCATAGATAAATTTAATCTAAGCAAATATAAATATTACCACAAGCGTATTTGCATACGAGTACGAGTAGATTTGCAGCGCACATGTTTATGTATGAATTTACTTATGAATATTAACAGAAAAACGCCTCGAAATGCCACGACCCAAACGCTTGTTGCCAGTAGTAGCCAAGAGGCACTCAGCCGCCAAGCGTTGAGACAGACGAGACAGCTGAGACAGCCGACAGCGCATGCAAATAAATGTTTTTCACACTTCAACATCGTTGAAAGGAAGAGGAAACGAATCATTTTGAGCTTTTCGAAGAAATCATTTTAATGACTAAAGATGTGTGTGTGTGTGCGTGCGTACTCGCCAGTTGTTCACTTCAGTTGGAAATGCAAATTTTTAAAACATTTTGTTGTCATTGTTGTAGTAGTGTTGAGAACTGACAAAGTTGACCAATAAATCTGCACAGTGCACAAACACACATACACACGTCCAAGAGTGTGCTTAATGTATAATTTCACATTCTGTAGTTTTAAATTTAAAATATGTAGTGAGAAAAATTATAAATGTGGCGCGAATAAAGTCGTAAAGGTCATAATTTGTGCGGCAATGAGTTGTAACACACAATACATCAAAGCGATCCACAACCAAAAATGAATATTTAAATTTTTTTCTTTGCTCGAATTAATTATCCAATGGTGGCACCCCAATGAAATAAGTTGTGGAAATTAGTGGGATAAAGGGCTGATAGGTGGCGGTAACTTTCTAAAATTATGTGTGGATTTAGCCATCAGCAAACTATGCAAATAACCGACTGGTTGCTGGCATTACGCAAAATGAAGATGCGATGTGATTTTCTGGATATGTGAAAATAAAATTTCGTGTTTGAGGATTTAGAAGCCGACGCTAAACGCGTTTTTTATAAATACACATTTGTCTAAAACTCTCTGGTTTATAATAATAAATACTTTTGCTACAATCAGTTATGTTTGATGAAATATAAAGGACGACTGCACAGCTTATTTCAAAATTTTAAGAATACATCTGCAATTTCCAACGCATAAATATCTACATATCTGCTTATGTATGTACGCAGGGTAACTGATCAAGTCTTTCTAGATACTTAAGGGCATTATAATGTATTTATTCATTATTCAACTGTTCAAATCCAAAATCTTGAGAGGTAATTAAAGTCAGACAGCGTTCCAACGAGTGGTGCTTTAGCCTATATAATGACCTACTAAAGCCAGTGCGAAGACTCTTAAAACGACGAAACTTTCTGCAAAGAAGATTAAAGTGTATTCTTTCTAGAAGGGCGGGCAGTAAATTTTGCCATTAACGAGATCAAAGATAAATGGGGCTGCTTGAAGAGTACCTTCGTCACTTCATGGGAAAATACTAATCAATCGACAGCGAGATTCATATGATGGTTTCGGGACCGAGAAATTGAGTGAACGGAGTGAAAAACGCACAAAATCCTCACCACTCGATTTATGTACTGCATGATAAGTTCTCCAAATAAAAACAGAGTAATCTAATTTGGACCAAACAAACGCTAATGCTGAAAACAGTGAACGACATAAACGCAGCCCCCTGCCAGCTGTTACGATCAAACTAATGAGAACCCCATGTAAATGAAAAATTCGTTCCTTCCATATCGTACTATCGTAGATTTTATCTCAGGGTTTTTAAAACTTCCCGTAGAACCCTGTCAGCTGATTGCTCTCTCACCACACAGTGTTGCCAAATAGGACATTTCGAAATCATTTAAGAAAAACTATATTTTTTATAAAAACAATTTAAAAACACTGTTGAATAATGTTTTTTTTTTGTTTTATCAAACAATGAAAAATTGTAGCTGATAACGCGGATGTGTGAAAAAGTTTGTAAGCAAAAATATCAATGGCAACATTGTGTAGATACAACCAAACACATACACACACAAACCGATGTATTGTGTAAATATGTAACTAAAAGAACGCAGTTATTCTCAAGGGATGAGTTTTTGTGCGGTAAGGGATTGCGCACGTCGTTCACTGTTTTCAGCATAATAGCCTAACTTAAATCTGCTATATGCGCTGATGATAATAAAACTGATTTAAACATCACAAAAAAAACATGTGTTGAAGTTTATGAAACTGATGAAGAAGAACTTGCTAGAGAAACCGACTGGATCCTAAAGAAAAAAAGGCCATCCAAAAAACGTAAAGCTGAATCTTCTCCTGAAGCTGTAACACCATCAAAATCTACAAGTAGTGCTAATGATTCAACAAAACCAACAAAAACGGAACAAGTCAATAAAATACCTCGTCCTCCTCCCATAATTATCAATGGTAATAATGATTTTAAAAAACTTCATAGTCAACTTATTGCCACAATAAAAAAAAAACTTTTCATTAAACTTTTAAACAACGATGCATGCAAAGTAATAACGTTCGATTCGTATGACTATCGGTCTGTAACAAAATTGTTGTCAAATGAAAATATTCCTTGGCACAGCTATGAGAATAAGCAAAATAGACCTATCAAGGTAATAATTAAAAATCTTCACCATTCCTGCGACAGCGATTTAATAGTGAATGACTTAAAATCACAAGGGCTAAATGCTTTAAGCGCCATAAACAAACTCAAGTGGAAAACAAAGGAACCACTTGAAATGTTTCTCATCACCTTCGATCCGTCTGAAGATGTGAAAAAAATTTACGGAATTCAAAATATATTGAACACCATAGTAAAAGTTGAACCTGTCAAATCTACAAATCTGATACCGCAGTGTAAAAAATGCCAATCTTTTGGCCATACTAAAAACTTTTGCGGGAAACCCTCACGATGCGTCAAATGTGCAGGTAAGCATGCCACCATTGATTGCAAAAAAACTGAGCTAGAAAGCCCAAAGTGTTGTAACTGCGGACAGTCCCACCCTGCAAATTACAGAGGCTGTATAGTGGCGAAAGAACTCCAAAAGATTAGAACGAAAAAGCGATCCCAAAATTCAAAACCAGTAAACAGTACTAACAAACAACACACAATCCCAAAACCTGCTACAACTACTACAAGTCTTACAAATAATCCGACAAAAATCCCTATAATAAATAAACCGGCTACATACGCACAAATTACCAAAAATTTATTACCGAACGAACCTATTGTGCAAAATCCCCTTTCAGCTATATTAAGCAAATTA
This sequence comes from Anastrepha ludens, assembly GCF_028408465.1. NCBI lineage: Eukaryota > Metazoa > Arthropoda > Insecta > Diptera > Tephritidae > Anastrepha > Anastrepha ludens. The sequence continues at coordinate 123,167,762 of NC_071501.1, forward strand.
AATGAACAAAGTCAAATCTTCAAATCAATTGAAAAACGCTTGTGTGCCCTTGAACAAAACATGCAATTTTTTGACTATGAATAAAACACTAAAAATATTGTAATATTATGGAATGCCAACGGTCTAGCTAAACACCAAACAGAGCTAGAAGTTCTGCTAAACAACGACGAAATTGACGTATGCCTAATAGCTGAATCACACTTCTCAAGACATTCATATTTGAATTTTAAACATTATTCCCTATACCATACTATTCACCCCAACAATTGTGCAAGAGGTGGCAGCGCCGTTCTCATAAAAAATAATATAACCCACCACTTGGAAGACCAACTCAGCGCCGAAGAATTTCAAACAACTTCCGTTTCTGTCGAGGCCTTCGAGCAACAAATATTACTAACAGCTTTATACAGCCCACCCAGACATCAACTAAAATCTGAAGTTTACGTATCTCTCATCGAAAGATACAAAGGACGTTTTATTATAGGAGGCGATTTCAACGCTAAGCACGTACATTGGGGGTCTAGGCTTACAACAACGAAAGGGCGCGAAATGTTTAAAGCCATAAGACAAAGAGGTTGCGAAATAATTTCAACTGGCAACCCAACATATTGGCCTACAGACACCAACAAAGTACCTGATTTGATTGACTTTTTTGTCTTCAAAAATATTCCCGCAAACCTTCTTTCTATTTCCGAAGGCTTCGATCTGAACTCTGACCACTCACCGATCCTTTTAGAAATATCAGGGAATGCGGTACTAAATAAAACGTCTCCTCGTCTATTTAATAACTTCACCGACTGGCAGTACTTCCAACTGCAATTACGAGCTGTAGTGGTAGACACCGGCCGTATCGTGACTGTTGATGATCTTGATGATGCCGTGCTTCAGTTCACGCAAATAATTCAAAACGCAGCTTGGAACAGTACGCCCCAGCAAGAAGTCACATCAAACAAGAAAAAATACCCACCATATATCAAGTTGCTGATAAATAAAAAACGAAAACTTAGACGTCGTTGGCAGCAAACCAGATATCCTGAGGACAAATTGAAACTCAACCAAACAACAAAACAACTACACGTTCAAATTCAGACATTCAAAAATGATAATTTCAATCGATTCCTTAAGAGCCTCACATCTGATAAATCCACAGACTACTCTTTATGGAAGGCAGCAAAGTCATTTAACAGACCGATAAAACACATAGCACCCATCAAAATAAACGACACCCAATGGGCAAAATCCAATGAGCAAAAAGCAAATTTATTTGCAGAGAATCTTTGTAAAACCTTCTGTGCCAATGATGGATCTGAAGATATTGACATCTCGTTAAATTGGATTGAAAGCGATGTCAGCATTGAGCCAGTTAGTAACGAAGAAGTAATGAGCGAAATTTTCAAAATGAAAACGAAAAAAACGCCTGGTTTCGACCTCATAACTGCAGAAATTTTTCAGAGATTGCCCAATAATTGTGTTACTTGTCTGTCTCAATTGATTAATTTGTGTTTTTTGTTAAAATATGTTCCTATGTACTGGAAGACAGCTGAAGTAATTATGATTCTGAAAGCCGGAAAATCGCCAAATGATGTGTCTTCATACCGACCTATTTCTCTGCTACCAATGCTGTCCAAACTTTTTGAACGACTGTTACTGGCTCGAATGTTGCCGATTATAGAAAAGAAGAGAGTTATTCCAACGCACCAATTTGGCTTTCGAAAAAATCACTCCACTATCGACCAAGTTCACAGGGTTGTTAGAACCATAGAGTGTGCGATAGAGGGAAACAAAGTTTGCGCAGCGGTGTTCCTTGACGTCTCGCAGGCGTTTGACAAAGTTTGGCATACAGGCTTACTCCACAAACTAAAATTGATTTTGCCCAGGAATTATTGCGAAATCCTCTCTTCCTACCTTGATGGCAGATACTTTCGTGTCAGACTTGACAACGCCTATTCATCATTGCAAAAAGCACGCGCGGGGGTACCTCAAGGAAGCATCCTAGGCCCTCTCTTGTACCTCTTGTATACGTACGACTTACCGGTTCACGAGCAACACGTTACCGCAACCTTTGCAGATGACACGGCTATCCTAGCAGTTGGAGAAGTGATAGAGACTACAACGACGAAATTGCAATCAGCGGTGAGTTCTATTGCAACATGGGCAAAAAAACGGCGTATCAAATTAAATAATTCCAAATCAGTTCACATTATATTCGGCCTGAAAAAAACAATTTACAAGCCAGTCTACATAAACAGCGTAAATATACCGTACGTCAACGAGGCAAAATATCTTGGTATAACCCTTGATGCTAAACTGCGTTGGAAGGCGCATGTCAAGAAAAAGCGTGAAGAGCTGGAATTAAAAACAAAAAACCTTCTTTATCTTATTGGCAGACACTCTATTCTGTCAACGAACAACAAACTACTGCTATATAATCAAATACTCAAACCGGTCTGGACGTATGGCATTCAGCTATGGGGATGCTCAAGCGAATCTTGCATGACTATTATCCAACGATTCCAAAATAAAGTGTTGCGCAACATCGTCAATGCTCCATACTATGTGAGAAATCTCGACCTCCATCGTGATCTTGGTATCTTACCCATCACTGACGTGGCGAAAAAGTACGCCATGGCTCACAGACAACGTTTAAGTACACATGTCAACGCTGAAGCATTGGCTTTGCTTCAGCCAAATACTCATCGTCGGCGGCTCAAGCGTAAAACAGTTTTAGACCAGATGTGCTCCCAGTAGTAGCTATACCTTATATATTTATACATTCATAATGAATTTATGAATATTGAGGCATCTTAGTTTTTTCCTTTTTTAATATATACAATATGTTCAATAAAAATTGCTCGTTAGTATCTTTTCGTTGTACTAGTTGTAATTTCTAAACGTTATTCTGCTTATACTTTAAGATGCGTTAATAAAAAAAGAAAAAGAAAAAAAATAATAGCCTAGACAGACGGCAGCATTAATCGGGGTAATCGGCGCATTACGCGGATTAGTAAGCAGCTAATTTGCTTATTGGACACTTTTTTCAGTAAAAGACAGTATAAAAATACGGCTATCAGCTGCCCTGACACTAAAAATTTATTATTTATTTAAAAAAAATCTGAAATTGCAAATTCTCAAACTGCTGGGAAATATCAGAACAACCAATATAATTCCGAATGTGTTAGTGCAAATTAGCATTGCATCCAGTGTTTCTTGTTCTTCTTTTATTTCATTCTCAATAAATATTATCTGTTTTTCTGCAGTTTTGCCATCGAAGATTCCCCTCACCCTCCTAAATTATGAGAATGAAGTCAAGTAGTTAATTCTCCTAGGAATAATAGAGCATATGGACCCGTGGAGTGCGAAGAGTGATGACTTACAAAAACGAGTATACGAGTAGTAAGTGAACTGGAAACGGCAGCTTAAGATCAAAGAAAACCCCTAAATCTTTAGTCACATCAGGCGAAGCAAAATATGTATAATTAATATGATAAGATGTTTTAAGGGGGTTTTCCAGCTTAGAAAATGTGATTTTATAATATTTTTCAATGTTACGAAATAGACGATTCAAAGGCACCAGGAAAATAAATTATTCAGCCCAGACTGTAGGACGGTTGAATCACTAGAATTTCTTATTTCAGCAAAAACTTTAGATCATCAGCATAGGGAAGAAAATAAGCAAAGGAAAAAAACGAACAGATATTAGTAAACAAAACAAATAACAAAGGTTATAAAATACTACCCTGAGGCACACCAGATGATGTACACCTTTTCTTTCAAATAACCCCAGAGAAAGAAGTCCAACCGTGTCAAATCAAACTATCTTGGCGGGCAATTGACATCACCGGCCATCAAACTTATCGCGCAAAAGAGCCATTGTTTCGTTAGCTGTGTGACAAGTGGCAGCGTCCTGTTGAAACCACATATCGTCCACATCTATATCTTCCAATTCTGGCCATAAAAAGTTCGTTATCATCTCACGATAGCGAACACTATTCACAGTAACCGCCTGACCGGCCTCCTTTTGGAAAAAATACCGCCCAATGACGCCGCCAACCCATAAACCGCACCAAACAGTCACTCTTTGTGGGTGTATTAGTTTTTCGGCAATCACTCTTGGATTATCAATCGCCCAAATGCGGCAATTCTGCTTATTGACGAATCCACTGAGGTGAAAATGTGTCTCATCACTGAAGATGATTTTCTTCGAAAATTGGTCATTCACTGTTGCCCGTTTTCATAATAAGCCTGAATAACTTTAACGCATTTCTCGAGTGTCTATCAATCCCTGGTTCAAATTGAATTAATCTGAAATTGAAAAATGTCAAATGAAATGTAGAAAAAAAATTTGACGTTTAGATGTGGTTTACATTCAACGTCGGCCCTTAAAATTTAGCCACCCTTTCGTTTCCATACAACTTTTTTGTTATGATGTGAAGTAGGAACACTTATTGAAAAATCATAAAATTTGATCAGGTAGCCATTTTTAACTACTTTTTTTAGAGTATTTATACGTATTTTCTTTAAAATTTTGTTGACAAAAAACGTTTCCTGAAGGCCCCCTAAATTGAATAAGCTTTAATTTGAGCCGACAAACGTCGGAATCGGTGTAGTCGTTGAAGCGGGGAATAAAGGTGTTTCGAGAAAAACGCGTTTAAAGGCTCCGAGCGCGCGCTCCCACCTGTTTTTCGGCCGACGCGCTCCCTCGTCTATACGCTATTACTCGTAAAACCAATTATATAGGGAAATATCCTTTTGCCTACACATTTTTAAGACCTTAAGGATGAAAATAAAGTAATACAAAAAAATAAATTTTTTTTGGTCGATTTTGACTAGAGCCTCCCCTTAAGCTTCCTTCATGAAATTTCGATCAATCGGTCTGCATCGGCACCAGCTCACCCCAAATGTTTGCTAAAATAACGGTGTTTATGCATGTTGGCCGTTTTGTGGGATGTCATGCAGAAATCTATCATCTAGAAACAGTTAAATCTTTTAAAGCGAATAATTCGTTCGTTTGAATTAGTCGTGAGGCAAAGAGAGTTAACTGTCAACTGGTCTTTAAAAATTGGGTTGGCAGCTACATGAATGAAAATGAGCTTAATAAATAATGGAAAAACTAAATTTTTTGGTAACGCCACAATAAACTGGATATAATTTATTTTTAGTAACTTAATTTAAATATTTTTGAAAATTCACTTATTTTTTGGCTACACTTCGACTTAAAGCAAAGGCAACATTATTTTGATCCAAAATGTGTGGATCCACAGCGAAAGACTCAAAAGCTTTTTACACAATTTTCTTTTAATTTTTTATTACTTTTTTCTTTGAGCACTCAGCAGTTGACTTCAGTATTGGTTTGAATTGATTATTCCAAATAAAGATATTTAGCATCCAAGCGATTTATTTGAACGCAGACAAGCCTTTGATGATTTTATTATCGAACAAAGAAACTTTCGGAAAAACTGTGAGTTACGCCGGAAACACATAAAGTCACTCGCAACTTTCTTTGAAACAGCTACGACTTTTTGAAAAGTGTTCTATATTTCATAGAAAAAAAGAGTATGCAGATATTTTATTTATTTTGTTTTATTCCATTTCTGCACGGAAAATACAAAATAGTGTCCACTCATTTCATTGTAATGCAAAAACAACAAAAAAAACATACAAAGAGCTCACGCCGCAGCTTAAATCATACAGTTAAAAAAGAGCGACTATTTAATTCTAATTTTTAAAATTTTAGGGTATTTACTACTTTATTGGGTATTCTGTATTATGAATTAGGGCTTGAGGTTTACGTGACATGGAGTAAACCAATTTTTTTGTATATTCTGTACTGATTTGATTTCACTCTTCATTTGCCTGATCTTATTTTACACTATTAACGGCATACCTTCCTCTTTATAATGAAATAAACATCCGATCATTTATATTATAATAAAAAATAGCATTTTCTTTGAATATTAAAATAACACCTGTTAGTAAAAAACCCTAAATATTTGTCTTCTAAATCGGCTACAAATTTTCGATGAAGTTCAATTCCGGTGATTGTGCAGAAGTTTCAACAATGTGTGGACCTTTATATATCAACCTTGTTTGTATTATTTATGACTTTTGTTTATTGTCGTTATCTTGATAAAAGCGAAAGTCATCTTTAATTTGTAATTTTCTAGTGCTTTGAACCAAATTTTCTTGCAGGAGTTTTAAATAAACATATTTGTGCATTGTTTTTCTTTTTCATCGATAAAGGTCAAATTTCCTACCATTTGAAGACATGCGTGCCCAACCCATAACGTTGACACCGCCGTGTTTTATAGTAGGTCGCAAATTTTGGGGTTTGAGCTCCGTATTGGCTTCGGGCTATATAAAAAGTCTCTCATCTGGTCCAAATAAGTTTATTTTTACCTCGTATGCCACAAGTACGGTCCTCCGAAATGCTCTTACTTCTATTCTTTCCACTTACGAAAGGTTTAGTAGGGCTATTCTGCCATTTAAATTTGTTCCCCTCAGTACTCTTCGAACAGTTTCTGGATGGCAAGTCTTACCTAAATCCTTTTTGGCCATTTCAGTTAACTTTGGAGCGCTTGATGCTGGATTTTTCTCCACTTGGCACACTAACTAGTACGCTATATATTATAACTTAAATGCATGAAATTTTGAGCTCTGACGTTATTGCAGACGACCAACGATTTGGAAAAGTAGTTTCGGAGGCTATGAGTTGCTTAGGCAGGTTCTGTTGGTACTATATGGTAAAGTGAACCCCTAGGTCCAAAGAAAATATTAACTTAATCTTAAAAATGATTAAATTTGTGTGCCTAGACCACGTGTTTCATAACTTCAAAAGCGAATTAGCTATATGAACGGACTTCGCTCAAAGTCTTAAAATTTTTTTTTACATACAAAGGGAGTATGCCGATTTTTTTTAAATAATTTCAAAAAAATTTCGTAATGAGCAAATTCATGAACTAAGTAAAGCAATATCGTATAATCTTATGCTGGGTTCCAGGCCACAGAGAATTATCAGGGAACTGTACGACAGACCAACTTGCAAGAGAAGGTACCTGTATGCTAGACATAAGTAATTTCGTGGAGATACCTCTCGCAACTTGTAAGCTTCTCATTAAGGAGCCACTAATCAGTTCTGCAAATCAAAATCAAATTAGCCTTAACATCAGTGAAATTGCTAGGCAAACATGGCCAAGGCTAAACTTACGTCTGTCCAAGAGAATTATAAAACTGTGCAGACTTCAAATCAGGATCTTAGTAGGGGCCCTCACAGGACATTGTCTCATAGGAAATCTTGCAAGGAGATTAGGCGTTTACACGCGTGATTTCTGTCGTAGCTGCAGAAATGATGAGGAGTTGGATACAATTCCACACCTTTTTTGCGCATGCCCAGCTCTAACCAGAAGCAGGAACCGATATTTAAAATCCTACTTCTTAACGAATATAGATAATCTATACACTTTAGGTATCAACAACCTTTTACGCTTTGTCAAAAGCTCAGGATGGTTTAATATGGAGAGGGAAATGTAGCCTAGCCCCCACGGCTCACAACGGATCCATTTCGTGGTATAAGTGGCATCGTTGTCTCTATGTGCGAAGCGGCTGCCAAACTTAACCTAACCTAAGTAAATGATCCAAATTGTAATCGCAGAAATAAATCTCCTAAATCGCGTTGATGTCAAAGCTCATAGATTTAATATATCCTGCAAATGCAAAAAATTACAAATATCAAAAATTATTTAATCTTAATAATAAATGAATGATGAAAATGAACAGAGTTTGATGAGCTGTTAATTGTGGCAGCACATTTTCAATAAAATCAGTGTCAAGAATTGCATATAAAAATACGCATTTATTGTGCAAATTACCTAAATTATTTATAAGCATAAATGCAGGAAATAAATTCAAACAACCCACGCACACTCACACAATGTGGCACAGACCACACCGTGCAATTGTATGAATGAGTGTACTACTGTGTATATATATATATACATGTGTGTGTGTGTGAATGTTGTTGCAAATTGCAGCAGAGTCAATTGGCCGAGTCATTTGCATAAAATAATTTCATAAAACAAATAATTGAATTTCATATCTGAAATATGCATCTACGTCGCGTCTATTACACATTGCGGGCATGTTGCACGGGCACTGTTGCTGTCATAGCGGTCGCCAAATTAACTGAACGTGGCTGTGTGTGTGTGCAAAATTGTGTCTCATTAGCGGCAGTGAGCGCACTCGGGTTGCAGTGCAGAAATGCCTACTTTCAAATGTGTGTAGGTGTGGGTGTGTCTATATACATAAATAATTGCGATAACAGAGGGGCCGTTCTGTCTGTCACTCGAACTACGCGTAGCTGCTTTACAATGTACGACAACGCAAGCAGAAGCTGCAGTTTGGAGTGTTGCGCGGGAAGTGCGCTTTGAGTAGGATTCCTACCGTTCAAATTCCATTCGCTCTACGCGGTTTAAATCTGCTTTAATAATTTTTCTAACTCAGTAAGAATTAGCAAAATCAATTTAGGCATTAAAAAACATTTATGTATTAGTCATGCCTCTAATAATCCACTTTCTCATAATTCCTAAAATTCCTACAGGCCCCGTTTCCGTGGAACGTTACCCCGACCCGGATGATGATGTCGATGTGGATGTGGTCGATTGCAGCGACTCCGAATCGACCTCGGCGCGTCCAATGCGTGCCCATCACCGGCACCAACTGCAACAGCAACAACAGTCACAGATGCACCAAAAACTTCATAAGCATCACCACCACAGCCATCAGCATCACAGTACCAGCAATAATATCAACTCCAATGGTGGCAATGGTAGTGGCGCTGGTGATCAGCAGCACATGAGCCGCAGCAGCAGTCGAGGGCGCACTTCACCACGCAGCCCCAACAGCCCCACAGCCCATGATGAGGATCGCCTGTCGCCAGAGCCAGCGCAGGTAAAACGCAAAGTCAGCAAAGCCCACTTCTATACCCTAGGGGCACAAACGCGACTAATTGTATTTTATTTTGTTAGCAGTCAGCGCCGAAAATTGTTGGCTCGTGTAATTGTGATGAGTTGCTGCCGGTGCAGTGTCACCTGGAGACGAAAGAGTTGTGGGATAAATTCCATGAATTAGGCACCGAGATGATCATAACGAAGACGGGGAGGTGAGTTAATAGCATAGTGAAAACGAAGCGCCCTGTGCTGCAGAAACAAACATACATTTTATCCTTTTATATACTTCTCTAAAAATGATGATTATTAATTATTATTAATATTAACAGTTTATTTATAAAATAAATTCTGTAGATAAACTTAAAAACTAGGCACTAAATACTATGACCTTTAGCCTGAAAACTTGCTCATGGGTACAGTATTTTGGGCAGAAAACGTGCAGATTCAAAATGCAACAGAATTAAATTTAAGGCTATCTAGAAATTCAGCTCCACATTACTGAATTATTAGTTATTCAGGCAACTCACTCTGAATAAAGATTAGGTGGAGTTTTAGGCCAGTGCCGACTTATCTGAATTGCCTATTGTAGTTATATAAGTATTTAGTTAACCATAATATTTCCTCCACATGTAGAACAAATTACGGGCTTAATGAACTATTTCGTTATTTGATATATTGGGCCAGTTTTTTACCATCAAGAAATCTCTCTCTTAATACGAGGTTCATTTGAAAAGTTTGTTCAAAGTCAGAGAGATAGCACTACTGGCGCATACCGAGGCTTTGTTTTGTTAGTAGCATATCTTGGAAGCACACATGCTAAGATTCAGCCAGATCGGTCTATTTCTTTGTGTTTGGCATTCGTTTGAATCGAGGAAGGTGAGAGATTTTCCATCAACCCATTCGGCTGCGGCGGCCGCAATTTATGAATGCCCAGTTGTTCTGAATGTGGATATATTAATGTTGCAGGCTACTCAGCTACACTTTGTGTTACAGCAGGAATCACGAATTTTGCAATCTTTTGCTCTTGACGACCGAGCAGAGCTTTTGTAAGCGAACATGGTCAAGGTCGACGCCGGAGTCGAATTTCGGTCATTTTCAAATTCAAGGATATAGTTTATTGCCATGTTATTTCCAGGGTGTAAAAAGAGTTGTCCAGTGTAATTAGCACGTATATCCTAGCAAAATATTTGGCCGAACTTCTTCCACAATTTGTGGTGTGTGTCTTGCGTCCTACAGTTTTGTAATAACTCCGAATAGCAGCTGGTTTTTATGAAGCATTTTCCTCATTCAGAACGCACTCGGAGAATTGGCATTGCCTGTTGAGGGGTGAACGCCATTACGAAAAACTTTGCTTATAATTTGACGTTTCATGTCTGCAACGGGCTTCGAATACGCACACACCGACTGTTGGTCACACACAAATATATTTGTCTAAAGTAGCCGTCTACTCTACTATCGATTGCCTCTTCTTTCGATTGCCTTCTCTTTTTCACATTAGGAAACTGTGATTAGTAATTAGTATGGGGCTTCATCTGAAGAATGTAATAGATAAGCGAGCAAATTGTAATCTAATCCATGCAACTTATGCTTGTGAATTAGAAATAAAACATACTTATATTAATTACTCATTTCGAACTGTCGAAAAAGGGATATTTTGCGGTAGAACAGTTGCTTGTATCGAAAAGAAAAGTGAGGAGGACAAATTGGAATCTCTGGTTTTTTCACAAGTTTTATTGGACATCCATCTTTCTAGGCATTGATTTAAAAAAAATTAAATTAAATAAATAAGGGTAAATCTATGTCACACAAATTCATGTGAATTTTTCTTTATTCAAATAGTATGTTCAGTACATAACTAAGCATACATACATATACACAAACTCACTCAAACAAACAGTGCAATTGCATTTCCGAATAACCAGACACGCGTTGCATGTTGCAAATAAGTAGAACATTTTTCATAGTTGTCGCATGCGGCCGACGAATGTTGTTGTTGATGGCGAACGTGTCGTTGGCGTTGTTATTTCCGTTTGCACAAATATCCTTTGCTCTGTAATTATGAAAAGGACACCGACAATGCCGCCAATGCGTACTCAGCTCAGTTGCAAAACTATGCCTGCCTACCAGAGTGACGCGCCAGGCACCACATACAAATGTACATATGTATGTATGTATGTGTGTCTGTTGTGGCCCGAAGCAAAGTCGACTTGTTGTCACAGCGCTCAACGGGTCACTCATTAACTGCTTTGTCTTGCCGCTCGGCAACTTTACCCCTACGTTCTTGGCCAAAATGTGGGTGCGCTTTCGTCACACATGCCAAGTGCAAACTGGTTGACTGCCTGCTCATTGTTTGCTTGCCGGCACTCAGCTTGTTAGGCCTCTCCTCCGTCGCATTTTCGCCACCTCCGCTTTGAAGATATGAATCTATGTCAGCACTTCGTTTATTATTATTGTAGAATGTATTTGTTTTTGTATTTTTGCATTTTTTGCACTATTCATTAGTATTTCAATGCAAGCGTTCGGCAAAGAGGTACTTAGTTGCATTGACGCTTAAAAAAATATTTTCAATGCACTGGCTTTTAGAATAATTGGGGAAAACCAATAATCCATTTATGGCGATTCCAGTTCACAAATCGGTTCAGAAGTAGTTGGTTTTAGAAGCTGGGCTAAAGAGTTTCCAAACAGATTTTAGTTTCAATTTGCACAGTGTGGCAGAATACTGAACTAGTTGTAAAAAAATTTAAGTATAAAACAGAAAATTTGAATTGGAAAGGAAAAGGAAAGAGAAAAGGGAAAATTAAGGGTATAAGACCTCATCCTCGCAAATTGGAAACTAAATAAATCGAGTGTTTTTACATTATTTTATATTTAAGACAACTTCTAGTTTTAGGTGATCTTCTTAGACCTCTCCAGCTTATATTTCTATGTAAAAGTTCAAGTGGTAAAGAGATGGTAAAACTCACCTGAACTTTTTTTGTTGTTTTTTCAGATACTGCATCCGACAATCCGGAACATTAAGAGATGAAATTTTGACTAATATTACCTTCTTTTTTCGCCTTTTTTGCTTAACCCATGAACAAAGTATTTGATCCCACAAAGTAAAAAACAGCCTCGCTGTACATTGTTGCTACTGGTGCTATGCGCGCCTCCCCCCTGCTACATTTACTAGGCGCTTCGGTAATTCGTTGTACACTGGCTTACATGCTGCTAAATGCTTGTTGCTGCCACGTAATGCTTGTCTGATGGTTTTCTATGAGCCTCTGACATGCAAATACGCATGCGTAGGGAAAATTTCTCACAACTGCCAGTGTAAATGTATGACTTGGAAGATTGCAAAATTTACAAAGAGGCAACACTTTGTTGCGTTTCAAAAGCAGAATAATCGTACAAACACAAACATACATACACTTGTGTTCGCAATAATAGCAGCGCGGCATGTTGCAATGCCTTAAGTATTTATTTGTTTTTCTGTATTTTTTTATTATATTTGTTTGTAAATCCAAGATTGAAATTTTCTCCGAAATTTAAGAGAATTGTAAAAGTTTTTATGGAAATTTCAAAATTTTCGTCTGAAGTTTTAAAAAACTATTTGTTTTTATGAAATGTTTAGTATTTTTTGCTATATATAAAAATCGTTCATACAATAAAAACCATATGAAAGCAAGTCTCAAATTTATTAAAAAACCCTTTTAAAAAAATCCGAATTTAAATTTTTGTAAAAAAATTAAAAAAAAAAACCAAAAATTGTTTAATAAAATTTTAATATATTATGTTTACTCAGCGTTTTTCGAAAAATGTTATTTGTTTTTCATTAATTGTTTTATATTTTCTATAAAAATACAATGCACAATACAAAAACCCCCTATAAATCCGAGTTTGAAATTTTCTAAATATAAAATGAAAAAAAAAAATTCAAAAATTGTCATTGAAATTTTAAAATTTTTACCCAGCGTTTTTTGAAAAATTCTATTTGCGTTTCAGTAAATGTTTTATATTTTGTTTATAAAAATTTAGTTCCTACTACAATAAAAAATTTAAAAACACACGACAAATTTTTATAAAAATTTCTAAAATTTTAGTGAGAGTTCTCAGAGAAATTCTATTTGTTTTTCATTAAATGTTTTACATTTCTTTCATATAGTTCAACAAAAATCTTATACGAAATTAATAAAGTTTTTAAAAAGCTGGGTTCTGATACTTTTTTTTTGCACTCGCGAAATTTTTTTACGTCGAGCAAATGCACATCGGATAAAGTCAGCGAAGAAAAAATTGTCAAAAATCAACTTGATTTTGGAACGATTTGAAAGTTGCAGTTTCTTATTCCCAAATTAAATGGGCTATAAAACTGCAACACCAGTTTTTTCCTAAAGAATCAGATTAAAAAGTTTGAAAATTTGAAAGATTTTTTTAAACTTTTTTATTTTGCACAGAGTTTGAAACTTAAAGTTATGTGGTTTGGTAAATGTAAAGGAAGCATAAAACAAGTCAAAACTTGGTCATACTTATACGCTGCTATTATTGTGAACACAGCTGTACATGAGCGTGCATTTTTTAATATGAAAATGTCAGCAACTGCGTGCATAATTCAAGAGCCTGCACTAAATTTGAATTTATTGCTGAATTATGCTTGCGAAAACTCTAGGGGCCTATGTGCAAGTATGCAGTAAAGATCGCCGCCACACATACATACATACGCCCCATAGATGTAAAGTACCTAGCGGCTTTCGAGCTGCTTTATGCCACAAAGCCAAATCTCGCCCGGTTGCGGTGAGTAGCGGCATGACACGTGGTCAGCAAGGTTTTTGTTACGCTGTCAGTGGTCGTGGCGGTGCTACCGATGGCCAACGAACTCGCATTGATGCAAGCAACAGTAGCAAAAGTGGTCGCAGCGGTTGCACTACTGAGTTTTTCAAGCCATTGTAAAGTGAGTTAGCAATGCAGTTGCATTTGTGTTTTTACGCTATGCTCAAAAGCCAATGGAGTGCATTACTTCCACATCTGCAACTCATATATGTGCACATGTGTGTATGTATAGGAGGTACGTGTGTAGTGAAAGGTGTCAAAATGTTTGGCAACATTCGATTTTGTACGCTGTGAGCGAGCAAGCAAGACAGTTGCTGCAAATAGCCAGCTCCACAAGCCATTTCTGAGAAATTCAAAACAAATTGAAAAGATTTAATTTCGTCAAATTGGCATTTTGTCTAATTGCCACGGTAGCTGTAGCGTTAAAAATTGTGATTTGCACGCCACACCTCGCTGAATTCAATAAAAATCCACATTGGCGGTAGTTTTGATTGACAAAAGTCGATCTGTCTCGAAAGGATCTGCTTATCAGCAGCGGCGTCAGTACGTCGGCAATCACCTCAGAGTAGTAGCAAAGCATTAACACGATTTAGATATGTATGTGTGAGTGTATATTACCGCATATTTTTTCTTTCTTACTTGCTTCTCGCCCTCAGACATTATTACTCGTACCATTTAACCGTTTTGCTATTTTACTATTTTACGAATTTGCTGATATTCACTAGTTTTTCGCGCCATAAAATGTGCCATAAAATCGACACTTGCCACTTCCCGCCCACTAAATGTGATATGTGCTGCGGCACCGGATTTAGACTTTCACACTCACTCAACGGCGTAAAGAAGTGCGTGTGCTGGTGTTTATTTAGTAAAAATTTAAGTTGGTATGCTGTAACAAGTACGTATTTATGTTTACGTGCTTATGTATTAGTGAAATAGCCGAGCATAGTGCCAACCATCCATAAAATGTAAATGGTGAAGACTGTGTATGATTTACGGTTTTCCGTTACGATTTTCCCTACGCACTCGATGGCTTGCAGCAATGTGTTACTCCATATACGCTGCCCCCGACTTTTCCGCTATTTATCCCATGTGTTTCCCCTTTCACCAGCACTATTTTTTTATGTTTTTATGACTGTTCGTGCGGCAGCGCAATCGCTATGTGAATTTATTCAAATTTTCTTCTTTCTTAACCCCACAAGGCATAAAGTTTTCCTATACTGCAGAGTACCTTTTTATGAGCTTAGCAATTTTTCTTCGCTTACGACCAGAGGTACCTAGGCGTCGGCTGTAAATATTTGACAGGGTTGCCCACAAATTCAACTTTGTTTCAGAATTGGGCACAGTTACTTAGTTATTACAGGGGGATGCTATGGCAGCCTACTCCAACTAGCAATCACTTCTACGGTACTGCCGATCGGTATTAAAATTAAGACAGCTCAGGAAAACGAGGAAACTCACACCTAACTAAGTGTTTGAAGTGATTTTCTAGTTTGATAATCACCAACCACCTAGCGAGTGGTGAACATAATAAATAACTTCCCTTGAATCCATATGATTTGACAGCACTGCATTATTTTTGTTTGACAGTTTGACAAAAAACATTTTAAAGTCATTTTTTGTGATTAAAGAGAAGCAAATGAGACAAAATATGTCTATAAATATACAAATGACCAATGAAGGATAATTTCAATGAAGAAAAATATAGTATCCAAACCTATACTTGGCGGCCGCTGTAGCCGAATGGTTGGGACTACCATTTGCTAGAGCGTAGGTTCGAATCTTCGTGCATGAAACACCAAAATTATGTGTAGAAGAAGTTTTTTCTAGTATTGGTCGCTCTTCGGCAGGCAGTGGCAAAGCACCGAGTGTATTTCTGCAATGAAAAGGCTTCTCATTAAAAACCATTTGCCGGTCGGAGTCGGCTTAAAACTGTAGGTCCCTTTTTATCACGGATTCGCTAAGATTTTCCAAAGTGTCCACCTCCTCCAACGAATACGTTCAACATTTCAGTGAAACCGTTGCTCTTTAAAAAAGGAATGGGAGTGCATTTATACAGAGGGGATCTACAACAGATACCAGTACCACGTTTGCAGTCTCAAACCAACTTGATATTACCATCTCAGTCGGTGCTTCACCTTCCTCTAGCTGCATTGCTTGAAGCGGTATTTTATGCTTCCGACAAAAGTGGCATATTCTCCACTTGCAACGATGGTAAATCTCTAATGGACCCTTTATTGAACCATTCTAGCGATAACCCATTAATCACCGAAACCCGAGGAAATATCCTATGATCAAAAGCATTATTCTATTGCCAAGGCGTAGTGCACCATGAGTACCTTCCATTGGGCCAGATAGTCAATAAAGAATATTATTAATCCGTTCTGCAGCGTTTGAGAGATGCTGTACGTCGTAAGCGGCCGGAAATTTGGGTAAACAATTCTTGGATTTTGCATGATGATAACGTGCCATCGCACCGATCCAATATTGTGCTGGATTATTTGATCAAACACCAAGTAAATGCGATCGTGCAAGCACCGCATTCACCTGATATGACCCCGTGCGACTTCTTCCTGTTTCCTAAGTTGAAGTTACCACTTCGTGGAAGCAGATTTCAGTAGATAGAGGAGATCAAAGAGAATGCGACGAAGGAGCTGAAGGCCATCCGCTCGTCGGCCTACCAGGACTGGGTTAAACGTTGGCACATGTGTGTTGCTTCAGACGGGCTATATTTTGAAGGAGATAAAATAAATTTGACTGAAGTTTAACTTTGTTTTGTTTTATTTAAACATTCCCGGTACTTTCTGATCATAGCGTATTTTAGTACATAAATAAAAAAGCCATGTGGATGATGTGGGTTCCGGGTCATGCCGCAATGCATGGCAACGAGTACGCTGATGTCAGAGTCACAGAAGCCGCTTAAGAACCCCTACACTACCATAAGAAATATTCGGAAAATTATACAAAAATTTCTACACGAAACGCGGAATAGTCAGTACATTAAACCCTCTTACTTGTCTTCTGAGAGCCTCAAGCTATTTACTCGCCGTTCGGTCACATTATAGCCACTAATGTCCTCACACATCGTAAATGGCACAGCCAAACCAGACTGCGAATTCTACAACTCAAACGACAATTCATCCAATTATCACTTCCCATCCTCTTAAAATCCCTCCCATTGGGTATAGCTACATATCTATAAGTATAAAACTGACTCTAAGCTACGCTAAATGTTAATTCTAGCTTAAAGCTGCCATCTTTACAAAACCAAAACTTTATGCCTCAAAGGGTTTTGCTTCAGTTGGTAACTCTGGCGCCAACTAAGAATTCGATTGGTCTACGCGTTTGCGACGACATTTCGCTTTTTAAATATCACAATAAATTTCATAAATGAATGTGGCGGCATAGTTCTCAGTTGTACTTTGTTTGCGCCTGCATGTTTGACCAGCGAGCGATTGCGGATTCCATGGCTCGCGTTAATGCCTGAGGACTGCATTACAAAAAGTAGCTCTCAATGTATTGTAAGTGCAACTGCTAACGTGTTAACATTAGTTTTTGAGACTTTTCTTTTTGTTTTTGTGTGGTTCTTTTGTGGTATATCTGTCGCTAGACACTGTTTACTTAACTCTCGCTCTTTCACACTTTCCTACCTCCCTTAGCCTACCACCTTAGTGCCAGTCGAGTTGCCATACTCTCGAACCGCTGCTGCTGCTGACGACTTGCTTGCTTGCTCGCTTGTCAAGGCCTTATAACTCAACGCGATATTTTTTCGTGAAGTATTTTTGACATTTCAAAAATTATGTACACAAATGAGTTATGCGATTGTGCACGAAATGTGGCACGTTGCATTGTTTGAGTTCATTAGCGGTGGATATACGAGTACATAATAGATATACAATCCATGTGCAAGTATATGAGTGTAGATATGTATGTATATGCGGATCCATCTGAATATTGTGAGTATTTGTTGTTATTGCCGCCGTTGAAGATGTAAGCGTTGCGATAAGCGTTCTCAGCTTTTCATTGCAGCAAAGCTATTTTTTGTTATATTTCTGTTATATTTTAATAAATGTGAGCTACAATGGTGCTAATTGTGGCATGCCGCATGTGGTCTGGCGCGTCATCCCACCTCAACTCATTTGCCGCGCTGAAAGCGAAACAAATTCTTACACAAATACGGCGCTCACTCACTACCAACAACTGTTGGGCATTGCTTGCCTTCGCCTAGCCGGACTGCTGATATTGGCTGATGGCTGTTGGCTGGTGGCAGTGGGTGGACATCATAAATTCATGTAACAAGTGACATAGAAAATAAACGAATGTAGTTTTTAATTATTTTGTAAAGCGAATGGGGCATGTTGAGCACGCCTTTATTTGTTCTTTTTGCAATAACATAAATTACTATGACAGTTCCACTATTTGACTTTTTGTTTTATTGCTTCTTATTGATTTTGCTGCAAACTGTAACTTGGGGACTACTGTCATGGTTTTTTATGTTGCTCGGGAGGTTCAAGCTCTATGCATGCCTTGCCTTGTGGAATAAAATGGGTTAATGAAATAAGTGCGTATGTGTGTATATATGTGAATTCAATGAGAAGCGAAGAATATTCTGTCTTGCATTTTGAACTAACAACTCACCAGCTCCCCTCGCTCTTTTCCATTCAGCTCAAAAATAAATATTCATAGAAAAGGTGATCAGATTGAAGGCACTTTCCAATACTATTTTTTTGACAGATCACCCGCGCCTACTGCCAAGCTAAATATGTATATAATTTGTTTCACTATTGATTGACATTTCATCATGGAAAGACTTATGACTCAGCACCTTTTACAAATCGTAATATTGTATTACGAAAATCGATGCTCTGTGAAAAGTGTTCATTGCACGCTCAGGTCAACTTATGGTGTACCTAACCGTACTACCGAACGCACTATATGGTGAACCAGCGATAAAATTGAAAATAATTTTACATATTTAGATGATACTCGACCGATTAAACCATGTATAGCCGGAAGTGAAGAGAATATTGCCGCTGTAAAGGAGAGTTTTGCCGAAGGCCTGGAAGAATTGATTCCGCGCCTATCTCTACAACTTGGTCTATCTTATAGCACTACTTGGGTGATTTTACCCAAAGACCTTGGTTTGAAAGCATATAAAATACAACTAGTTCAAGATTTGAAGCCGGCCCATCTTCCAAAGCGTCAAGATTTCAGCAGTTGGGCTTTTGACCCGAGTTTTGTTCAGCGGGGAAACCCTTTTTTGGCTTAATGGCTAGGTCAATGAGATAAATTGCCATATTTGGGCTGAAGAGCAACACGAAGCTATTCAAGAACAGCCATTATATCCATGGAAAACATCCGTTGCTACGGCCTATGGACAGGAGGAATCATCGGCCCATATTTCTTCAAAGACGAGGCTGGCGCTAATGTAACAGTGAATGGGGAGGGCTATCGCGTCACGATAAACGACTTTTTGATGTCGGAAATCAAAGCCTGGGATCTCCACAACATTTGGTTCCAACAAGACGGTGCTACTGAGACGGTGAGTAATTTATCTCTTGTACCGGACCAGTGGATTGGCCACCAAGATCGTGTGATATCCCACCTTTGGATTTTTATTCGTGGTCTTATGTAAAGTCTAAACGCTTTGTGGATAAACCAGCTTCGATTGAGGCATTGGTAGCCTACATTCCTAAATTAATTTACGAGACACTGACCGAAGTCCTCCAGTGAATCGCGAGTCATTCAAAATTGGTGCTTATGGATGACCCAATTATGGAGCAGTTGCAGCCAACATTTGAAAGGAATAATCTTTAAAACATGAATGTCATGAATGATTCTACACAAAAATAAAAAAAACGTTTGCCCAATCGATTTGTATTTTCGTTGTTTTGTTTCAATTTAAAACCGATACCTCCAAAGTGATCACCCTTTATATGTAAAAGAGTTAGTTACCGCATATTTTGTACACCTATCTTTTCATTTCTTTCCTCCCTCAGCCAAGAAATATTGAAGCCTTCAAGCAAACTTTCACGTAGCTGCACTTTTGTTACGCTTTGCAATTTCATTATCAACACCTCAGCTACGGCGCTCGTTAATCCATTGCCGACAAATGCACTAAAACAAAACATGCAAATTTTTCCACTTTTTATGACAACTCAACACATAAATTCAAAATTCAAATTTTCTGCAGCTTTGCCTCAGTAATCCAACGCGCCGACGGCTGCCGATGGGCTCCCTACGCGTGCATATGGTTTGATAGGTTCCCAGCTTGTAAAGCATGTCCATAAGTGTATGGGTGTGTGTGTGTGCGGCTTAGGCAAATACATATCTGCCGCTGCAACCTGCAACATGCCACACTTGAGCGACAGACACAGCCACAGACAACAAATGCGCCACTAATGCCGCGCTTTCGGTGCGATTGCTTAGCGGTCACACGCGATCTTTATCGCTCGACTCGATAAGAGGTGTGCGCATTGCTGTTTATTACCTTGCCAACAACAATAACATTAGCAACAAAAGCAACAGCAACATTAAGTACATTTAAATATTTACTGCCTTTATTATTATTTTATTAATTTCATAATGCCGTGGTGAAAAAAGCGCAGACGGTTGAAGATATTTGACCAACGGCTACCCTTAGCGCGCTCGCCCCGCCAAGTCGAAATCAGCCTATTTAAGACGATTTGCCTGGAATTCGCTGCTTATAATTCTTTGTTATGCTTTTGCAGCGCGCTGCTCAAGAGGTCAGTACGTTGCAGCCAATAGCACGATTTTATTGCGTGTTTCTTGTCTGCTATCCGTTACACTTGGCTTTGTCTTTCACTCTCTTGCTTGCCTGTTTTTCTTCCATTCAGGTAGGATTAATTTGCTCGCCACTAAATTTCTTTGGTATTCTTCCATTAAAATAGCGATTCGCCTACGTTTGTTTGTGTGTGTGTGTGTGTTTGACCTCAGTTGTGGAGTTGGCTACCTTTGCAATGATAAATGTCCTTTGAATTAGTTCAGCTGCCGTTTGGCGCAGTCCAATGAATTTTTCACAATGAAATATTAATTAAGTCGTGAAAATTAATATTATTTTGTCTGCTTTTACTCTGAACATTTTTTATACAGGCGTTCGTATTGCTTTTATTTTATGTCTTTGGGCATTGCGTTGGCGGTACTTTTTGAAGGGTCCATATTATGTTTTTATTAGCTGAAATGCGATGGCTTAATATGTTAATTTGTGACAAATTTTACCAGCCAAAAGTATTTTAATGGCAAGAGGGGATCCGTGTAATCATTTGCTTTTGAGTAAAGGGTGATTCGAGAGTAAGATAACTTAGAAGGAATCATAACATATTTTTGTATTACGAACCTTTAATTAGTTAACTTTTTTAGGTATCTGACAAACAAAATTTAACTCGCATCGAAAGTTGGAAGACCAAAACTACCATTTTTTTAAGAACTATAAGTCGCGGCCGCTGTATCCGAATGGGTTGGTGCGTGGCTACTAGCACCAAAAATTAAGAAAAACATTTTTCTAATAGCGGTCGCCCCACGGCAGGCAATGGCAAACCTCCGAGTGTATTTCTCTTATGAAAAAGCTTCTCATAAAAATATCTGCCGTTCGGAGGTGGCTTGAAACTGCAGGTCCCTCCTTTTGTAGAACAATATAAAGGCGCACACCATAAATAGGAGAAGGAGCTCGGCCAAACACCTTAAAAGGGTGCACGCCCCAATTATATATATATATATGTATATATATGTATATATTATATAAGAAGAATATTGATTTCATTTTTAGGTATATTAAGCGAAATAGCCGTACTGGACAAACTAACTTCATAATTTTTCATCTAAAATACTGCATATTATTTTCTTAAATTGCCTTAAAATGTAGTTAAATGTGTGCACGAACTAGGGCTAGTTCTAATTTATTATTTCTTTTGCTTCAAGTCCCGTTTCGTTTGGTTGTTGCTTGAAATTTGAGTCTCTTGAAGGAAATTGTTGTAAGGGGAGGATTCTTGAAGGTAAGTTGAGTAGTTCCGTACCGGGTAAATAACTTTTTAGAACACTAAGTCAAGAGGAACGCAGCATCTACTGAGCAAGGCGCTAGTATTCCCGTTCATAGTGAATCGGGAGCCTCGGTTCGCACACTACCGCTAAAAATAAATCGAAATAAAAATACCGTCCCCAATTTTTTGAAAAAATCCAGATGGATATGGAAAAATTAAAAGAACTGATCCAAGGCCTAAGATTGACGACAGGTAAAAGAGAGAGAGATGAGACGTTTGGCTATCAGAGCATTAGCTCTTACTAAATAAGTTATGAACTTTCTCTCAATATTACAAAGAGATGAATAGAGCAAATTTTGAGTGAATATTCGAATTTAAAATATCAAAACAGACTGGAAAAACCGAATTTCGTGCCACATCTCAAGGCAGCTACATTCTAATTTGCCGATAATCTGAAGTTTGACCCCATAACTGAGTAGCAATTCTTAATTTTTAGAATTTTTAAAATCCAATTTCGATGTGCCTGATGGTTGTCTGAAGTATTGAAAAACTATTCGCGAGCCACCAAAAACGCGTTACCCTCGAAACTTCCACGTTGGCTCTTTTATGACCTGTAGTGGATTTAGCTACCGTGGCTAGGCCCCAATTTGAAGAGGAAGAGGAGAGAAGAGGAGCGCAGAAAATTAAGTAGAGTTCTTGGATAATGTTCTATTGAATTTTTCCTAAGAGTTTCACGGTGAATCGTGGACGTATCAACAGGACAAACCTCCAATCCAGAGCGGTTAGCGTACCAGAGGGCTTTTCGCAACCAAAAATATTACTGTGCTGAAGTGGTCCGCAGTTAGTCCAGTCCTAAATCGATGCAGAACTTGTGGAGCTAAAAACTAAACTATTTCGTTTCAATTCATACAAAAAATTCGCACAAAATATACACTGGTCGCTTCTATTTGAAAAAAAAGTTAGTTTTATTTGGAATTTATGATGGACTTATATATTACATATATATATATACCTCCTATTTGTGGTGTGCGTCTTGATGTTGTTCCACAAATGGATGGACCTACAGTTTCAAGCCGACTCCGAACGGCAGATATTTTTATGACCAGAAGGATCGATTTGGCATGCGCATACGACCATCCGTTTGTATCTCCCATAGTTTGTCCATAATGATAAGAGCCATTGAAATTAGCCAAGTAGGTTCTACTAGAACTCCCAATAAATAAAGTATCCCCAACATAACATCACTTGAAGGAGATAAATCTAAGGTCGTTAACCAAACAGATTACATTTCGGTAGGCAAAGTAGCTAAGGGGGCTAGCAGGAGAGGATATTTTGCTTCGATTTCAATTTTTTTAAAACAAACTCTTTCTATAATTTTTTTTTGGAATTTAGGCTCTTGGTCGTATGGTTATTGCAAATCATTCGGGTTGATGCTTTTTTCCTAAGTATCCAAATATGGCTTGTTCTAAAAGTATTTCACTGATAAAAAAAAAATGAAGAAAACTGAAGAAAATCAAATAAATCAAGTTTTAGTTATTTTTTGTTAAACTTGTTTTATGAATAAAATGAATGTTTTAGAATTAAAAAAGAATTAAAAAATTATGTTTTTGAAGAAACAATTATATTTTTTTCTAATAAAGGAAAGCATTTTGTATTGTATACTCGTACATCTCCTTCTTTTTCTACCACCGGCTGGTACCACATCGAGTACTTTCAAAGCCGGAGCGTTCGAATCCATTCGAACGACATGAGCCGTATACACATACATACACATTTTTCGGCGAATCGACCTCTTCATAAAATTCTTCTTATGAATAAAATATTTTACTTATTTACAAATTGCTTTGAATTATTTCCTATGTAGTCACTTCTCTGTCTCTTCGACGACTTTAATTGTCCACACATTTTTTTTGGTACTCCACAAGTAGCACCCACTTCGCTTGTATATTTTGCATGTTCACAGCTTATTAGCGGCTTCATTAATCCGCAGCATTTCTGCTTATTTCGCATTAAGAATTATTATTTTTTTTGCCATTTCCGAATTTTTTGCACCTGTTTGTCGAAAACGAATTTGGCGGCTATGTAAACGAAATAATAACGGCGTTTTACGACAACCACCCCCACAATGTGGCCTTAACTACTTTGTAGAAATTGGTTGACTGAAAAAATTGCCTCGAAGGCAACTAACTCCTTCTCATCGCCCTCAAACTTGCATATATTTGTTGATTGTTATTTCATTATTAGTTCTTCTGTCTGGAATTTTTTGACCATTTACAACACTAGAGTTAGAGGTTGAGTTAGTTGAGGAAGTATTTTCTTTGATATTTTTGAGTTGTAAATGAAAAAAGTGTCGAAAGCAAAATAAATCTAATGAAATAAAGACTCGACCCAAATCTCTGAAGATTGTGTGATTCCATAATTTCAACATAAATAACATACATACGAGGTGTGCTCAAAAAGTATCGCGAATTTTGTGTTTTTTCAAAAATTATTTATTTATTCATTAATATGTATTTTGTCCCCTTCAAAGTAGTCCCCATGAGATATTATGCACTTGTGCCAACGTTTTTTCTAATCTTCGAAACACTTCAAAAAATATTTTTTTTTATCTTGTTCAGCTCCTTCTTCGATCCCGTCTTTGTCTCGTTAATCGTAGCGTAGCGTCGTTCTTTCATGGGACTCTTCAGTTTCGGGAACAAGAAAAAGTCTCAAGGGGTCAGATCTGGGGAATACGGTGGCTGTGGCATTAGGCATCATTAGTGTGTTGTTTTTGGCCAAAAAGTCGAGTACAAGCAAGCTTTGGTTTCCACGTCATAACCATAAACCCACGATTCGTCACCAGTTATGACCCTCTGGAGCAAATTTGGGTGGTCGCGGACAGAGTCCAACATCCCATGAGCAATGTTCATGCGATGCTGCTTTTGGTCGAAATTGAGCAGTTTTGGTACGAATTTTGCGGCGACCCGTCTCATGCCCAAATCATTGAAAAAAATCGAATGGCACGAGCCAATCGATATGTCTAGGTCCTCAGCAACTTTTCTAACGGTGGTTCGACGATTGTCAAATACCATTTTCTTCGCTTCATGAATTTTTTCGTCTGTTGTTGAAGTGCTCGGGTGTCCGGCACGCTTTTCGTCGTTCATATCTTCTCGGCCTTCTGAGAGCATTTTCGATATCGAGCATCGGTAAACATTGCTGCAAAGCAGCTTCTCCGTATGACACAGTTAACATTCGGAATAGGTTCTTTAATCCATCTTTTTGAATAGGTAAAAATCGAAGACGAACCGAAACACGAGCAAACAAAGCAGCTGTCAACAATTAACTGAACATTCAAAATGGCCGAACCCGTCGGCATGAGTGAGAGACATGAGTACCAACATATCGCCACAAAAAAAAAGAAATTCGAATATACGTAACCTGCGAAAATTCAAAATTCGCTATATTTTTGAGCACACCTCGTACATATGCATACATATGTTTACTAGCTCGAATTAATATTTTTTACTCAAAATTTGCATAATCTTTCTTATCCTTGCAGACGCATGTTCCCCACCGTACGTGTCAGCTTCTCAGGTCCACTGCGCCAAATCCAACCACCTGATCGTTATGCTGTGGTGCTGGACGTCGTGCCTATGGATTCACGGCGTTATCGTTACGCTTACCATCGCTCATCGTGGCTGGTTGCAGGCAAAGCGGATCCACCGCCTCCAGCGCGACTTTATCCGCATCCAGATTGCCCTATAAGTGTGGAGGCGCTAAGGAAGCAAGTGGTCTCTTTTGAGAAGGTGAAACTGACAAATAATGAAATGGATAAAAATGGACAGGTGAGCGAATGAAAACTGCAAAGAAATTTTACTTTGAAAATATGGTTATCAAGAGCTGTGTTTAGGGAAAAGTATACAAGAAATTAGTAACGTAGCTGCGCTTTAAAGCGCAGATATCTACTTCACGGCTTTAAATATTCACTTACCAAAACAATCAACACTCACGTTACTTGGTGGGCATGAATATTTTATACTACGTAGAGTAGAGACGTTTAGTACGGTGGCATTATTTTAGCGGAGTTCTCCCACCTGGCGTACACACACACAAGTCTGTACTCATATATGTGGCTATGTATGTATGTACGTATGTAAATTGCCTGTCGTAAAAAGTCAAAACGAGCCAACAAAAGGCAAAAATCAACGATAGAATAAAGAAATAAAATAACTGAGTTGGGAGCTTATGTATGTGCGAGTACCACAAAGGAGTGGAGCACTTTGTCGAAAATGCAGGTCAGCACATAAAACCGGCTAACAATCATAGCGAAGTGAAGAGTAGAACATTTTAAAAGGTGGCAACAATGACCATAAATATTTTTTTTCTCACTGTCTTCATTCTTTTTATTTGCAAGATAGTCACTTTTTGCTCAATTCGTTCTTTCCACACATTTCTCGCTTTTTTATGGGCTCTTGTATTTTTACATAATTGCTACCATAAAAGTGCACGTGCCAGCACTTCAGTCTTCGCAGACATCAAGGCGAAATACTTAAAATGTTTAGAAAATTTGTGTGTTGCCAATTTAAAGAACCTGGAAATATTCGAGAATATTTCTCAAGTCTAACATGAGCAGATTCAAAGACACCCCACATAAGTAGGTTAGGTTGAAGCGGTTGTCCTGTGAGACACACTCAGGCTCATAGCTCAATGTGATGCCGCGTGGGGAGCTTTCCCTATTTCTCCTAAAACCAGAGTGTGCTTTTCAAAAATTTTAGAATACCTCCTATTTCTGCAGAACTGAGATGTTCCAATTCGTTAAAAAATTGTCTGCCTAGAATAACAAATCTCCGTCTGGATAGAGCAGGACAATGGCACAGAAGGTGCAAGATTGTTCTTTCCCTTCCTCAGCAAGACAACTTCTACAGAAGTCATGTGCCTACACACCCATCGTTAGGCGTGCCTACCTATTAGACAATGTCCCGTTACGACAGAAACCAGTGTGCTAAAGTTGTGCTTATTTTGGTTTAGCAAAGATTCTGTGCGTTTAGCATTGAGAGTCGGCCACAGTTGACGGGCGATTTTGCAGGTGACTTCATTATGCCATCTTTCGTTTGCATTCCTTACGATTTCTTCAAGGATAAGTAGCTTATATGTTTGTAAGGGTATGCCTATGCCATTTTCTATGTACTCATCAGTCAATTTGGTGCCGAGTTTCGCTAGTTCATCGGCTCTGCATATTATTCTTAAGCACATAAGTAATAACTAAGTTAATCGGCGGACCACTTTCTGTGCGTCAGCTCGACTTTCGCTCGAATTGGGCTTAAGGTCTTTAGTACTGATGAGTTAAGAAGCGACCACCTTGGCTCCTTGGTACCACAAGGTCTACTCAGATTTCTTCGCAGGTCGGGTAGATTTAGAGAAAATTAAAAAGGGAACCCGACAAAAAAAAAAAGAAAATAAAAAAAGTTAATCAGCGCATTATAATTTTATGTATAAAACAGTTGCATGAAACGAATGAATGCCTGTAGTCACGGCAGTGATAACTGGCTTATGGTCCATAGAGCTGATGCTCGAAGAGCTGACTGGTATGGATGTAAACAATCTTAAAAAGGTTCTCAATCTTAAGACTGGATATGATCGTAAAGGAATAACTTGTATAGCTTGTTGGTAGCGAGGATGTGACAACAAAATTGTGTGGAAGCGCTAATTGGATTTCGAATAAATCAGCACTTCAAACAGCCGACTAACCAACAGTTTTTCTTAAAATACTGAAATCGAGATATAGATACTCTAATATCTATAGGTAATAGGGATACCAATTGCGGAGTCTAGGAATCTCCGTAATTTTCAGGGAAATCTCGAAGCACTCGGGACTAGATTGATCTCGAGATACCGAAAATTTTGAAGTATCGATTTGAAAAACCTAAATATTTGTTAATTATAAAATTTTATTACAACAAAAGTTTGGTAGGTCGGCAAGTGAAATGGTTGAAGTACCAATTGCACTCCACAAGCAACATTAAAGCGCCATTTTGATACCATTATGAGACCTCCAATAGGCAGATATCAACAGCCAGCCAGAGCTGTCGATATAATGGAGAAGATTGATTGGATTTAGGTTGGTGCATTGCCCCAGGCTGTCGAAGAAAGGAGCTCCCAGTGACCTTAATCGTCTAGCTGCTTAGCATGCCCGAACATTTACAGAGAAAATATGTCAGGAGAATGCCGATGACCGGGTAGGAGACTCCTGAGACCAATTCAGTCACCTCCCTGGCAAGCTCGTCAGCAGTTACATTTCCCTCTGTGTTCCTATGTCCTGGTAGCCAGATCAGAGAAATGATAACTGCACACCCAAGAGATGGGTTATCCTCCTTACAGAAGTTGACTAGTGTGCATCTGCACGATGGCGTCATCAGAGACTTGATCGCGGCTTCCTGATCGGACTCGCTCCCACACTAAATATTTTGCATGCCTACAGTATCGCAAAGACTTCTGTCTAAAAAATAATATCAGTATTCGGAAATTTTAAGAAACTAGATGAATTAACTGTTTTAGAGAAAACCCATGATCTGAGTCCCGATTACATCTTGTAGCCGTCAGTGAAGACAGAGGTATCTGCTTCGGTGCAGATTTTCTCCTCCTTCTAATCCTGCCTACTTGCAAATATTGCCATGGCACGACCCTGAAACTCCAGTTTGCGGATAGGAAGATCTGTCCGAAGTTGAGAGAAATTCGTTGCTAACTGCGTGAAAATGCCACCATGTCCCTTGAGAGTTTGCCTCAAGAGGCCACCCTTTTTAACCTAATGACACTTTACGCTGCGATGGAAATAACGTAAAGGTCGGTGGGAAGTTAGTTTAAACGAAATTCAGGGCCTGTGGCTTGAGTCGCCATTTTTTGAGTAGAAAGCTATTCAAGCCTTATTTGCCCGATTTTCAATGTCTGGCTTCCAATGTATAATAGTTTGGTGTCAAGTATCCCTCCAAGATATTTAACTTCCGATGAAAGTGGGCTAAAGAGCGTTTATGGAAGCGTTCCTTCTTCCCATGGCTTTTTAAATAAAATATAAAAAATATATTACTTTAGGATTTGTCTGCTTGAATAAAAATAATATAAGTACTTATAAAAAGATTTATCTAAATGTTAAATGGTCTTATTTTGTTGTATGTTGAAATGCTTTTATGTATCGCATTTTTACTCATATTAAAAAAGTTATGTCACAAGTTAAATTGCAGGATTTCGCGATTACTTTGAAAGTATCCCAAGTTTTTTGGATCAAAATTTTCCATTTTTATGGCATCCATAAAAGGCATACAGTGTCTATATTACAACAACCAACCAGTTTTTAATCTCACATTGAATAAACAGAATACAATTTTTAAATATCCTCAAGTATATTTGCTCTAAATGCGTCCGTAACTATGCCACTTTTTCTGTTACAGTACAATTCAACATCTCCATATGGCCACCACTTCGATATTTCCCAAAACACTTGCACCCTTTCTCCACCTGTTATCACAAGAAGTTTTCACATTTTATTCACCATTTTATTCTCTTTTCACCTTTTATTTATTTTGTATTCCACCTTTTCTCCCATTCTGCCGCAGATCGTTCTTAACTCCATGCACCGTTATCAACCACGCATACATTTGGTGCGACTCGCTCATGGCCAGAATATACCAACAAATCCGAAGGAGCTGCAGTATCTGGATCACAAAACTTTCGTTTTTCCCGAAACTGTATTTACTGCAGTTACGGCGTATCAAAATCAATTAATCACGAAACTGAAAATCGATTCGAACCCATTCGCAAAAGGATTCCGTGACTCATCACGCCTGACTGATTTTGATAGGTGAGTAAAGCTATCCACATTCCCATACATACATACACATGTACAGTTAGTTACACAGTGCAATTGCAGGAATCGTAAAATTTTCACATTTTATAAACATAAATCTAAACTTTTTTAAGAATTTCAAAATCTACTGCCGATTGACGGTTCATCAAAGTGTTTTTTTTTTTTTGTTTTTTTCTTGTTTTTTGTTTGATTAAAAAATTGCTCAAGCTGACTCTAAATTATTTATCCGTATTCTACAGCACCCTGTGCTTTCTTCGCATGGCTTCTCCGATATTCGGTAGTGAAAATGATTGATTGCATTCGACGCTTGTCAAAATACGTTCACATTCTTGTCTCACCTCACAGCTACGGGCAAAGCGAATGCAAATGCGAAGGAAAGCGGAGGAGCAGTGCAGCAAGGCAACAAAGGCCAATTTAGCACTAAATAAATTTTCAGCAACAATTACGCATTTCACTTGGACTGCGTGTTGCGTGCGTAGTTCCCGCAGCCAACCGCCCGCTTAGGCACCCGACATTCCATACCTACACATTGGACTCAGCCTGGGTCCCACATCTAGGTGTGAGTGTGCAATGCGTGTGCTGGGGAATGAAGTGTTAAAAAATTATATCGCATGTCATAAAAGCCGAAAATATTTTGGCCACAAATTTACCAAATTTGTATTGAGAGATAATAAAAATTGAAACGCATGCAGGCGGTGTTGCAAATAAAAAATCGGTTGAAGCTGCAAAAAAGAAGTGTTGCTGGCTGCAGACATGCAGAAAAGAATGCGCACTTAATGAAAAAGAACACAAACTTTAAAGTGTCGGATAAAAGTGATTTCACCCGTTTCTCTTTGCGCCTTTTTTTGTGTTTTTGCTTAGTGGCGATGCATTTTGGACCCTTTTTTATTGTTCGACACTTTCGTTCTGCCACTATACATGGCTCTGTGCCTACGTGCAAGTGTTGGTAGAAATGTGTGTATTAGTAGTATCATACAACAACACAATTACGCAGCGACCGACAGCATTTTAAGTTGGCCGAGAAAATTATAGGTCGGCGCATTTAACTTTGAAGCGCATTCGTACATGCAACACGAACATGGCCAACTAACGAAACGCCAGTAATGAGTAAATGCTGCTGACATACAAAGTTGTTCTTACAACAGCAAAATAAGCGAGAAAAAATATTTCAAAAACAGCTTTTGTATTTTTGCTGTTATAAATTCTGTTACTATTGGGTTTTCCGTTGTTTTTGGTGTTATTTTCATTCATGTTCTAAGTTGCTTGTATTGCTCACTTTTTTCATTGCGATTGTTTCCTTTCCCGCTGTGCATTGTGCTGTTGTATATCAACTGTTAATTACACTATGAAATGTGAAGTCAATGAGACGATAACAATGCACTAACATCAAATGCGAAAACAAGAGCAAAAAAAAAAAAACAACAACAATAAAATCAGACCATGTCTTGTGCTGGAAAGTGGAGGAGTTGGAAATGAAAATTGGCCGAGAAAATTAGATTTTATGGCACGCCATAAATTAGCAGATAATTTAATAAAATGCTTAAGAGTCCCTTGATTTTTAATATCGAATAAGATTAAGCTTAGATCTAGTGTTAATATGTAGACCACAGTGCATACTTTGCCGGATAAGGTAAAGAATGTTTGAAAAACGCGCCTTTATTCCCTCTGGCAAAATTCTGCGCTAGGCATAATTATACAGGGTGCGTATGGTATTTGAGGCCGACTTGAGAGTACAACTAATTACCTTTTATTTTGAACAAAAAATCCCCCATAATTAATGTAATTCAGGGGATTAAGATCTGGGGAGTTAGGCGGCATTAAAGTCAGTCTTTTCAAGCTATTAGAAGGCGATCGGATAGCTGGCTGTGCTTTGTCTATATTTTTTTTTTCATTCCGCTCCGTACCATAGTGCCTCGACAAGACTCTTTATCGCACACGCTTCTGGATCATTGTTTTCGCGCCGTCCCTTGCGGAGTCGGCATCTGCTAGCTCGCGCAACATTCAACTTCTCCAAGTATTCTTTGGCCGACCGCTACCTCTGCTCCCTTTTGCGTGCCAGTCGAGTGTCATTTTCGTGATGTTATCTGCGTGTTTTCTAAGCGTGTGGCCTATCCATCGCCGCTTTCTGCGTTTGATTTGCCATAGGATGGGCTCCCCAATCGTTTATCTCCACAGCGCGTTATTGCTGATGGTATTCGGCTCGAATTTTCTACAGATGATGCGGAGGCATTTCTTGTCGAAAGATTGTAGCCTCTGTGTGATGATGTTGGAGCCCAGCCATGTTTTACTTCCGTACAACAATACTGAATTCACACCTGAGCTGAATATTCGCAATTTAGTGCGCCTGGAGGTTTGCGAACTCGCCCATACTGTATGCGATTGTCCGAACGCCGCCCTTGCTCTGTTTAGCCTGCAGTAGACATCTTTTTTTTTTGTTACGTTTTGCAACAGATTTCGTACCGCCACCTGATGCTTCCAATTCACCGTGAACCTTAGGAACGGATGAACTATCGCACTGAATGTCTCTTCATTTCTTGAGTTAAGTTGTAGTCCTCCATATCTTAAAAATAGCAACAAAAAAAAAAATCATAATTAAATACCGTACGCTCTCTGAATATAAATTCATATATATAATTGGTGCAAACATACTTTATTGCATGCTCGGACCAGCTCCTCCTCTTTTTTGTGGTGAGCCTCTTGATATTTTCCGACAAATGAAGGGACTTACAGTTTTATGCCGCCTCCAAACAGCCGATGTTGTGTTTTTTGATTTTTTTGAGGAGCTTTATCATGGCAGAAATACCCTCAGACGATTCCCATTGCCTGCCGAGGTCTGATCGCTATTAGAAAAAAACTGCTATTTCAGGCCTGAGGATTCGAACAGTGAACCCCGATACCGAATGCTATATAGGCAATACAATTTGATAGGATGAAAAAGTGGTTCTTTCATGACGAAAAATCTGCTCTATAATAATTTTTGTTTCGCCTATTAAAATAATTTGACTATTTTTTAGGAATATTAACAATAATTTATATTTCATAATAATTTATAAGATTAATTCAAATATTTTCTATTTACACAGGGACCCCATGGACTCATTTCTACTCGAGCAACACCTTCGCTCACCGTTGCGCTTCTTTCCCGATCCGCTCATGGCTCAACTCTCGCCACAAGAGGCCGACGCCGCATCGCTGGCGTTTCTCGAGAAAGCCCGTCAGCATCTACAACTGTTCGGTCGCTCGCCATACACGGAAATGCTACTGCCGCAACTCTATCAACGCCCGCCCGTACTGAACGCCTTCAATATTGGCATGTGGCAGCAACAGTGGCCCCAACTTACCGCCGGTTTCATAGCAAGCGCCAATCAACAGGCAGCAGCCGCACAAGCTGCCGCCGCCGCTGCTGTAGCGGCAAATGCGTGCCGCACACCGCCGCCACCGCCACTATCGACCATAATGGTTGGCGTGCCACAGCCTCCACCAGCTACCACGCCATCTTCTTCTGGTTCGGCCTCACCTGATATGCGTATACGACACTTTCAGCGCTACAGTCCGTATCAGGTGCCGCAGCAGCAGCAGCAGCAACCGCCACCACTAGCGCGCACACCACCGCTTTGAGGGGCGGGCTGACAGGGGGTGTGCAATCGTGCAATCTAATATATTCAATAAATTTATAGAATTAATTTTTTGGTTGGGAAACATTGTTGGAAATATGGAAGTTGTTGTTATTTGGGTACGATGTCAGTGTTGCGGTGTTGCTGGCGGTGATTACATGGAGAGACAACAGTGGGAGAAAAGTTTCTGTTTAAATGCAAAATAACTTTGTATTTAAATTTAAATGTAACAAAATTAATCAAAAAAACTAGCAATTATTGAAAATTATAAGAACTTTGCATGAAATGTAAAAAATGAGCGATTACAGTATTAAATTAGGCGATTGCGGTAATGAATTTTGTTGCGCGGTGTAAATTTCAAATGTAATCAATTTGTGTTTTATTTATTTGTAATTCATATTACTTGTATATGTTCCTAATTAATTTGTGTATGTAATTCAAGAATAAAGAAATATTTATATGTACAAAAAATATCTTTTATGTTGTAAATAATAAAGAAATAACAGAAATGCAAAGCCTTTAACAAATAAAAATAATAAAAAACCAATGCAAACAAGTGAAGAAATCTTAGTTTGGAATTAGCGATTATTTTTCTTTTGAGCCGCGTTGTTCCCGCTCATGTAAAAAGGCGCTTTTGAAGCTGTTATTTACCCCACAAAAAGGTTCAGGAACAATGAAGGAAGTTTTTGCATCCTTTTTCGCTAAAGTGTGCGCAATTTCATTCCCTTCATGCCCCTCATGCCAGAGTAAGAAAGTTTCTTGATGGTAGAGTTTCGAGAATTTTAAAACATTCCCAGACCAACAGACCAACCTTGATTGAAATGAGAAGATATCTAGCGATTTTAAAATTGCTTGACTGTCAGAGGGAATGTTGATACTGCCTCTGCGAAGACATCATCTGGCACAAAGCTCTAAGGCGTGGACCTCCGCTTGAGAAATGGAAGACGTTTTTTTCTTGAAATGTAGTCCCACAACTCCAACCCCGGCATTGCCGTTTTTCATTTTGGATCCATCAGTAAACTACACCTGTGTGACCTGTCTTAAAGATATTTCATTGTTTCCCCAATCTGAGTGATAACTGATTACCACCTTGACATTCTTGGGGAATTCTAGTTTTTTTTTCATCTTGCCACCGTAAGGCACGGAGTGTTCAGGATGCAACCCAGAACTCTTACATGTCATGTAAAATTGCCTTATTTAAAATGAAATAGATTAGGAAGCCTTAGGACTGCACTAGCTGCCGACCGTTTGGCTCCAAGGAGAAGTGGAATGAGTCCAGGGACTCTTCCCAAAGCCGTTGTGGGGCAAGTGCGCATTGCTTCCGTTGCATTCAAACAGGCTATTCTGGTGTTTTAGGGAAAAATATTGCACAAAGGGAAGTAGTAGGCTGTAAGAAAGTGGGATACGAAGATAGAAGGAATATAACAACATATATGTGTACGTACATATGCTTCACTTTCTCAAAAACCACAAAAGTTGTGGAACAACATTCTTTTAGTGATGAGAGCAAATTTTAAATAATGGGTTTTCCAAACAGAGGTGTTATTTTGATTTTCAAAGAAAAATGCTATTTTTTGATATACATGATCGGATGTTTATTTCATTATAAAGAGGAAGGTATGCCGTTAATAGTGGAAAATAACAAAAGGCAAATTACCATCAGGACCACGCTTACAGGACAATATCCTTTTCATGAAATTTTCCATAACCGAATTGCAAAATGGCTGCTCTATGTCCTCGATAGCCCCTCGAATTCCATCTTTGAGGTCTTGAATCGACCCTGGGCTGTTGACGTAGACCTTCTCTTTCATGTGGCCCCAAAGAAAAAAGTCACAAGGTGCTAAATCACAAGATCTCGGTGGCCAATTGTGAACACCTCTTCGACAGGCAACACGGTTCGGAAACTTTTCCCGTAAAAGATCAATGGTTTCGTTGCTTGTGTGGCACGTAGCGCCGTCTTGTTGAAAATACAAAATACAATACAACAATACAATCCAGATCAATACCATACAATTCCTGCGATAAAAATCGTTAATCATCTCTCGATAGCTCAATCCATTCACCAATAACACCTTTTATTGGAAAATCCTATATTCATTCAGTGCAAGAAAGGAGATATGCTCTGGAGAAAAATTATAGTAAAATGCTACCCCGGCTGTGGCTAGTGCTTGATTTAGTAGCGCATGACGGCTTTAGATTCAATAAAAGAGTTTCTAATGAATATTAGTGTTTATCTACAAATTTTCAGCGACACTTTGAAAACTAGTGCCGGAAATTTAAGCATTGTATGGTTCCTTCAAAAAGGCAACGACCCGAAGCACACTGCTAAGATTACAAAAATGGTTTACGAAAGCAATTGAACTGGCCACTGAAGAAATTTTTGCATCAGGGTGGTGGAGTGCGCTCAACCAAGCTATGGAAATATAGTCCCATACAGCCACATCTTTAACTATGGCAATAAATTTGTTTTGAAAATTTATTACTATTACTTTCATATAATTCTTATAATATAATCCAGACAAAATTATTATTATTTACTAGGCTTTGGTTCTACTAAGGCAGCAATTTATCTATGTAATATATAAGAAAATGTTGAAATAATTAATAAACTGAACTCTTAACTTACACGAGCATGGGTTTGGTCGAATCTATGATCTATGTAAAATAATGTACGTAAATGTAAAATAGTTTGACTACAACGAATGCCAAACTAAATTTATTTTTATCATTTACTGGTAACTATATTAGGAAGTATATTTATAAGATACTATAAATAATTGCTGGATGCCTATTAGGTTAGGTGAGGTTACAGTAGTTCTCTGGATGTACAATTAGTGGTTCTGTCACTTTTGACATTTGGAGCGTGAAGAGCATGCCCCTCTTCTGCCCTTAACGTCATTCTGCACTTATTTCACGTTGATCTTTAAGTTCAATCCATTGCTGCTCAGAGCGCTATTAAGTTGAAGGAGGTTGGCCTGTGGAGGCAACTTCATGTAAGACAAGGTAGCACTTTGGGTCAGATTTCTTCCTTTTCTGTACTTCGTACAGATCTCTCCATCCGCAAACGGGGTTGTGAGGGTTGTGTTAGGACTATCTTTCCAAGCAGGTTGGATTGGAAGGAGCGGAGAGTCTGCACAGGTATAGATAACTCTGTTTTCCCCGACGGATTCAAGATGGAATCTGGATTTGGAACGGGGGTTTTCCCTAAATCAGCTAGTAGTAAACTGCTGAAAACTAGTAGTGCTTTTTAAGCAGAGGTCTTCATGATCTTGCAGGCATGAAAAATGCATAGGGAACGGTGGGAGCGACACATAAATATCTGTTCTGACGGTCAAGCTGCGATCAAAGTCCTGTCGTCGCCATGCTGAAAATCTCTTTTGGTTAACTCCAGTAAGGAGGAGATCAATCGTCTCGAGCGTGCCGGAAATATTTCTGTTATATGGGTTCCAGGGCATATGAACATCGAGGGAAAGGAAATTGCCGATAAGCTTGGCAGGAAGAGGTCGACAGAACCATCTGTTATTCCCATTGCAGACATCGGTGCCCGTTGTTAGAGGGATACTGCACAATTTCTTTCTTAAAAAACCGCAAGACAGATGAAGTTCTCTCTTATCATGTGCTATCTTAAGATCACTTTGAAATCAGTACGACAAAAGCAGAACATTTAAAGTGGTAGAGATCCACCGTCATACAATTTCCAAACTCATAGCGGTGTTCACCGCACGCTGGGTGATCGGGATCCGGTAGAGAAAACAGTATCTTCCTCTTTCACTTTCTTTGCAAATGTTCGAGTTTGGCGCTTGAGGCTCCTTAGCGTGCCTTTTGGGGTAGCCTGAGGCAGTTCCCCAGCCTAGATCTCTTTCCTCTCCTCCACGACATCAACAGCACTGGATGGCTGTAGGTGGCTTATCTTCTTATAAGTTTGGTCTTTCGTGGGATCAAAAAGGCGCTCTAGTGCTACCTGTTGTGCATCTGTGGCACTCTTGCCATGTAACCTAACATAATTTGCGCTATTTCAAATTTCAAAATACGTTGCTGTATTGGAACACCCTATATGTAGTCACAATGTATTTGCGTACATATCCACAGGCAATAATAGGCATATCACATACGTCGCGATAATACGTTGGCAGCCTACGCACATAATCGAACTTTAAATTTCTCGTTGACACAAATTTTAATTACATACTGAACCGCCGATAGTTTCAGGCAAGAAACCCCAGCGGCCAATTATAACTCAATAAACCACACATTTACCTATGTTCCGCCTTCGCTTACTTAAGTATGCATGTATATGTACATATGTGCGTATGTATGTATGTATGATTTCCTTTAATTACTTAATTTTCACATACGACTTGAACTTTGTCGTAATATAGGCGCACATTTAAGTAACTAGCGCTTTCGAATCTCCCCACCTCTCCTCACATTTCCACTGCAATTAAAAATCGTTTACAAATGTCCTAGAAAATTACTTCATTTAAAGTGTGTGTTGTGCCATTTTTGAATTTTTAATTTGGTCGTTGAGAAAGTGACACATTTTCGGAGACACCTAAGAACTTTTGACGGCCAGGTTTAGTTTAGTGAGTGAGGTGAGGTGAGCTATTTGACGTGCGCTGCTGTTGGGAGCATTTAATTAGTCTTCGCAATGAATTTTATACTTATAAGCGCAGGTATACACCGACAGATGTGCGTGTGTTTGTAGATTTTAATAGGGAGATCAAAGTACGCACGAAAAAGTCAATTATAAATTTTTAATTTATGTTTTTGAAATCGTATTGAAGACGCATTGACATTTTTGTAGTTAATTGGACTATTAAGTAATCAAAATTTTAATTGAGGCAGAGCATGCTAGAATACCCAAATTAAGTTGTTAGGTATGCATTATGATTTTTTCTTTACAATTTATTTAGATTATGTTTCGATTTAAAAAAATATATATATTTAAAAAAAAAATCCAAATACCTTGACACGTCAATGAATGCAAAGGTTAGTTGGGCTTCCAACGCTTTAAAATTGTTCCCATGTTGTTTGTGTTGTTGTTGTAGCTGCTCACTAAACCCTGCCAGTGCAATGTATGGTAGTTACCGGTTGCCTTCGTCTAGCTCATCTAACGGTAGGCCCAGGTGCTGTTTCGACTCGTTGGGTCTGGAAGGAGAGGAATTTTGCCTGAGTAGGTTTGATGAGGCTCGTGAAAAAGTGGTTAATATCGTGCGGAGTGCCTTCACCTGCTTGACATATATGTTGGGTATGCCGCGGTAGATTATGGATTGGTTGGAGTTTAGTCTGCTACAGTATCCAGAACGTAATTGTGCCAAAGTTACGCGAGTCTCTCGGGCAAGCTGAAGCTCTTCATCTGCAATAGTTGAAGGTTGGATTGCGATTACGGCATTCAGAGGTCGGGAGTCTAGGAAAGTGGTAAGTGTCTCCCGATGAATGTCATTTAGCGTCTGTCTGTTTACTGTCCGATCCAGTAGTTGTAGGCTCCTTTTGTCCGGTGCCTGGGAGGCGGCTCAGGTTTTAGCACTTGTCTGCAGGGGTGAAACCTTCGGTAGCACCCAAGCAGAAATGTTTGCTGATCATTTTATTGTGCTCTTTGATGGGAATTTTTCCTATCATTGTTGGTGCTTTACGTTCGAGAAGTTGGCAATGAATATTCGCTGTGGCCTTAAATGTCTTTAACCCAATCGACACCAATGTTACATGAGAGCATTTTCGTATGTTTATAAGCTCTGCAACAGCGTTCTTTTTATTTTCTACGTAAGGTATGATCAAATAGGAAGTCATTTCTGAGACGTTTCGTACGAGCCCGTGCAAAGTTAGAGAAATGCCACTATTGGTTATGTCGAAGTTATGTTTAGTTAGTAGCATCTCTTGGATGAACACACACCAAGTTTCGCCAGATCGGTTATATATTTCTTCGTGTTAGCATTTTTTTCACTCGAGGAAGTCGATCTATTTTTCTTTTCCATCACGACAACGCAGGAAAGAGATTGCAGCTTCGTTCAGAATTCGTTTCTATGCATCTCGATATTCGGTAACAGTTCTTCAGTTTCTAACACGCCTTCTCCTACCCTTAGGTCCATTAGAACTTGTGCAAACCATGTTAGTATTGGAAGGCTTTGTGCTTTAGGCGCAACGGGGTCATCTCTCATACGCATAATATGACCCAATCATTGCAGTCTTTGACGGCTCCATATACCATCTAGCAGTCGTAGCTGATCAAACACCCTTCGCAGCACTTTTCACTCGAATACTCTTAGACACGACACGAGCGGTTAAAGAGATTGCCAAATTTTTAAATGAGACTTTGTCAAAAATAAAAAAAGGTTTAACCCAAATAATTAAGTAGTTTTTATTTTTGCACGGAAACGACTCTAGTCTAATATTTTCTGATTGTTTATTATATATTTACGAACCCACATGAAATACAATAAGTCATACATAAAGTTAAGAAATAAAGTGAATGAAGTAAAATTTTATTTTCATTCAATCACTAGTCATTATTTAGTAAGTTAGTAGTTTCAATTCCGTTTCGGCGGCCGCTTCTTTTCGCTGACTTCGTGATGAAATTAGCGCCACCGGACTTAATACGATGTGGTCTGAAGTTAAGGCTAAGGCTGAAAACCCAAGGGATTTTAAAATATTTCTGAAGGTACTATGCATCCACCATACGGTAACTAATTATTGTAATGCAATTTTTTGCTAATATTTAAATAGGCTTATTTGCTTTAAAATATTTCTGAAGGTACTATGCATCCACCATACGGTAACTAATTATTGTAATGCAATTTTTTGCTAATATTTAAATAGGCTTATTTGCTAAAAGCAACTTGTGTCCTGAGCCACAAGAAGGCATATAATTTGTCCACGTCCAAAGGGTAGAAATCAGAAGAAAAAATAGATTAAGTGGTACGTTAACTTCTTGAAGCCTGGTGAAAAAGTATGTACACTTCATTTCGCTGAACTGGACTTTGAGACCTGTCGAAGTTTTAATTATTTGAACTGAGTCTTTACAACACGATTCTCCATTTGTCGACGCTTGTATTCAAACTGATTAAAAACGGTTTTTAACTAATAAAAAATAAGTACCTATTTAAAAATGTTATTTGATTTAGAACGAACTCCGATTGCCGAATTGCAACTATTAAAAAAGAATTGGCCAGGCTCAATGCACGAGTCTCTG
Source organism: Anastrepha ludens (assembly GCF_028408465.1). Taxonomy (NCBI): domain Eukaryota; kingdom Metazoa; phylum Arthropoda; class Insecta; order Diptera; family Tephritidae; genus Anastrepha; species Anastrepha ludens. The sequence goes on from NC_071501.1 coordinate 123,208,138, forward strand.
CTTCTCAGGAGATTGTCACATAAACTGTTATAACACCCGCCTTTTTCTTGTAGTAATAAAATGCTACTGAATAGGCGTAATCTCCATGTGGGAATGGAAGTACATCCGTCACGTAACTAATTGGAACTTTGTCCGCCATTTCATAGCTCTAAAATATTTCATATCCACATAATCACTTTTCAAGATTACTTGCGTTAAATTCGCTCTTACCTCGCCATAGGGACAAGACTTATTCAAAGTAGAATATTTCTCAAAAAACTTGTGAGCATATCGAATGACCGGATTATTTCGCTTTTCTAAATATTGGCAGGCATCAATGGTTATGTTGTATAAAAAAGGCTTGTATCCATTTACCTTTCGGTGCATAGCAAAATTTACCTGTTCGATTTAAAGAAACACATTTTAACTGAACTCAATTCTTCCATCTCAAACCTACCGTAATATTATTGATGGGCTCATGCCTTGGATATTGCGCCCGTACTGTCAAGTATTTGTAGGTGCGATTAACAGATTTCAGCAAACAGATATCGAAGTACATTAAAGTCTTATCGAAATCAATGCATTTTATATTCGTAAAATCCGCTTTTGAATGCACCGCAATCTGGCGATGAAAAACGTTTAACTAATATTTAAAATGAAAAGTTTTTGAATACAAGACACTTGGCATACTTACAATAAAAACACATCCGATGAATATTGCAGAAATTATTAGTGCTTTCATGATGGAAGAGCCGACCTGATATCCAAAGCTTGAAACACAAAACCAACATACAACATAAATTCTGGTACGTTGTCGAAAAAAAACAGAGTTTCAAACTGCCTGCGTGCGCTTAGTTAATTGACAAAAATTGGAAAATAGAATTCTTCAAAATTGCAGTTACTTGCTGAAATAATAGAGCAGTTCACAATTGAGTTCAATTGATCTGATATCATAGCGAATTTCAATGAAGAATCTTCTTAAGCCAGGGGTCGGCAACCTGCGGCTCGCGAGCCTAATAGGGCTCTTTAGTTCCATACGCAAATATTATTTATTTTATCAAAAAAAAACAAAAAACACACACATTTTTGAATTAACGAGGATTAGGCACCGATTCAATCTCTCAGTCACTTGTACCCGCTGACCGTAAAGAATTCTTAAACGAAATGGCGACTCAGTATTCCGACCTCCTTCTTCACAAATAAAATGCGATGTCTTTCCAAAGGTAAGGTTTTGAAACGTTTTGCTTGGTGCTTTAATGAAATAAATAAATATGTGAAATTAATATGTTAAATAAGTCGAAGATCTTACTCGTTGGTCTTTCAAAATCTCTTTATGCTTAGAATAGCAGCCTATTACTAGAGCCTCAATTGCGTTTAATAAAATCTCTAAATTTGTTGAGATAGATTTTTCATTTTGAAAAGATCACCTATTGAAATCTTTGAATATTTATCATAAATAGTTTAATTGTACTTCCTTTTTTTATTGCCTATTAATCTTAAAATATGTCCACTTAGCCATAAGAATCTATTATATTCATTGGCTTAATCAATAAATAAATAAATTTGATTAAAAAAGTATTCATCTCCCTGAATTAGAGAACGAGAAAACGTTTTCCATCATTTTAATATTTCATGTCCATAGAGCGCATCAAATATAGGATGAATAGATTAGTGGTCCTGCACAACTGCACTCGGCTGTGGCGGCTTAATATTATAGTATTTTAATCTACCTTTATGAAAAATCTAAAATTAAAGAATTATGTTATTAAAAACTCTTGTTGCGGATTGAGTATGAAAATATTGTATGCAAACTATTTTATTCAAAACGAATCCATACAAGATAATAGCAGCAGTACAAAAACAAGCTTCACACGCATTTGGTTTTTTTAATTTGATGGTAAAAGATGGTACAAATTTTATTAGCAATTTTGGTTTAAAAGATCAGCTTCAATTTGACGGAGTAATTAAATCAGAAGTTCTGATATCTGTCATGTCTCTCAAGTAGAATACCATTGGAGAAGATGGGATGTCCTTGAAATTGGTGAAACTTTATTCTAGGCACTCTAACACATATTATTAACCACTGCTTCAGAACTTAATGTTTTCCAACAGACTGGAAATAGGCTGCCATCATTCCTGTAGCCAAAAAGAGCAATGCTACTGGCCCTAGTGGTTATAGATCAGTAAGCACTTTACCAGCTTTTTCAAAGGTGTGCGAGTGGCTGATGGCAAGGCAAATTTCATCATTTGTTCAGGAAAATAACTTCTTGCCCCCACTGCAATCTGGGTTTAGTCCTAAGATTAGCTGCCCTACGGCTATGATAAAAATACTTGATGACAGAAGGATGCAGTTTCACAACGGTAACCTATCTCTTCTGTGCCTTCTGGATTTCTGTAAGGCATTTGATTCAGTACAGCAAAAAGCTTAAGCACTTTTTCGGATTTTCTGATTGTTCTCTCAAGCTTATGATCAGCTACCTTTCAGCAAGAACTCAAAAAGTAATGTCCAAGACTGGCTCCTCCACGTCTTAATATGTTGGCACCGGTGTGCCGCAATATTTTGCTCTAGTCCCCTTTTATTTAGTCTGTTTGGGAATGGTATATTCTGTGAGTCTCAGTATGTCGATGATATTCAATTGTATTTGTCTAGTAGAATTGGTCTAGCCAGGCATTTGTGTTTTAAAATTAACAGTGACCTGCCTGCATTTTCATACATACATACATTTCATAGCCTAAATACGGCCTAGTCATATGTGTTGCCCATCAGTAACAGTTCAGTACACGCCGAAGATATTCCAAATTTTTTTGTTGGTACTTTGCCCTGATGTCTCACGAAAATAAGATAAAAAATTTACGCTTTGTTGTTAATTCTGTGCTGAGCCATTCTTACCATGTAAATAAAGTTGAAAGTAACGCGGATACTACATATTTTACGTGGATTACAATTTTCAGCGCGGTTTACGTCTTCAGAGACTAGAAAAACGCTAGCTTTTATACTATTTTTACACAGCTTTTAATTAATAAAACATAAGTACTGAGAAATGTATTTTGAACGAAACTCTGATTGTCGGAATGCAACTATTGAAAAAGAATTGGCCAGGCTCAATGCACGAGTCTGTGCTTCTCAGGAGAGTGTCATATAAACTGTTACAATACCCGCCTTTTTCTTGTAGTAATAAAATACCAGTGAATAGGCGTAATCTCCATGTGGGAATGGAAGTACATCCGTCAACAAATGGATCACGTAACTAAGTGGAACTTTGTCCACCAATTCGTAGCTCTAAAATATTGCATATCCACATAAGCACTTTTCAAGATTACTTGCGTTAAATTCGCTCTTACCTCGCCATAGGGACAAGTCTTATTCAAAGTTGAATATTTCTCAAAAAACTTGTGAGCAAATCGAATCACTGGATTGTTTCGCTTTTCTAAATATTCGCAGGCATCAAATGTTATGTTGTATAAAAAAGGCTTATACCCATTTACCTTTCGGTGCACAGCAAAATTTACCTGTTCGATTTAAAGAAATACATTTTAACTGAACTCAATTCTTCCATCTCAAACCTACCGTAATATTATTGATAGGCTCATGCCTTGGAAATTGCGCTCGTATGGTGAAGTATTTGTAGGTGCGATTAACAGCTTTCAGCAAACAGATATCGAAGTACATCATAGTCTTATCGAAATCAATGCATTTTATATTCGTAAAATCCGCTTTCGAATGTACCGCGATCTGGCGATGAGAAAAGCTGAACGTTTAACAACTATTTAAAATGTATATTTTTTAAATGCAAGACACTTGGCATACTTACAATAAAAACACATCCGATGAATATTGCAGGGATTATTAGTGCTTTCATGATGGAAGAGCCGATCAATATCCAAAGCTTCAAACACAAAATAAACATATAACATAAATCTGATACGTTGTCAAAAACATAAAAAAAACAGATTTTCGAGCTGCCTGCGTGCGCTTAGTTAATTGACAAAAATTGTTATCGCCGCAAATTGGAAAATAGAATACTTCAAATTGCAGTTATTTGCTGAAATAATAGAGCAGTTCACAATTGAGTTCAATTGATCTGATATCATAGCGAATTTCAATGAAGAATCTTCTTAAGCCAGGGGTCGGCAACCTGCGGCTCGCGAGCCTAATAGGGCTCTTTAGTTCCATACGCAAATATTATTTATTTTATCAAAAAAAAACAAAAAACACACACATTTCTGAATTAACGAGGATTAGGCACCGATTCAATCTCTCAGTCACTTGTACCCGCTGACCGTAAAGAATTCTTAAACGAAATGGCGACTCAGTATTCCGACCTCCTTCTTCAAAATAAAGTGCGATGGCATTCCCAAGGTAAGGTTTTGAAACGTTTTGTTTTGTACTTGAATGAAATAAATAAATATGTGAAATAAACAAGTAGGAGCTCTTCCTCGTTGGTCTTTCAAAATCTCTTCATGCTCAGAATACTCCTATTACTAGAGCCTTAATTGGTTTAAGGGGGGCCTCTTATCAGTGGCTTCAAAAAAAGGTGTTTTTTCTAAGTTTTTTTTCGAGGCGAGTAATAAACAATTTTTTAACATAAATAAAAAACAAAATAGCGGACATATGAGGGATCCCGCACAGCTTCTCGTTGCCCGCTAGTAAAACGGCGTGTGAGATTAGTAGTAGTAGTTTTCACCTGAAACACAAAAGAAAAATATTGTCTTATTCAGAAGGCTTTCCCGCATATAATAGGCTACTCTTGTATAAAAATATGAAGAAATGAAAACACATTTAATGATTGAAAAAAGTGCTTTTTTTCGCTATTTTTTTCAAAAAAGGTATTAAATAACATTAAAAAATGAATTTTTTTTGTATTTTGTTAGTTAATTAATTGCGCATTTTAATTATCTTTATATAGATTATCGGTATGAAACGATAAATTTCGTCGTTTTCTTTTAATCTTACACGCCATTTTCAAAAACATGGTTTTGAGAAAACGTGTTTAAAAGTTTTCAGAAGGTAGACAGTATACTTTGAATTCCGCTATAAAATTCTGAGGGCATTCTCCTATAATATATCTACCGATTGCAGTAAAAAAAATCGATTTTTTGAAGCCGACTGATAAGACAACGCCCTTAATAAAATCTCTGAATTTGTTGAGATAGATTTTCATTCAAAAATCACCTACTGAAATCTTTGAATATTTATTATAAATAACTTAATTGTAGTTGCATTCATTGGCATAATAAATAAATAAATTTGAATGAAACAAACAAATTCCGTAATGAAAAAGGCATTAATTACCCTGAGTTAGGAAATGTCAAAACGTTTTCTATCACTTTGATATTTCATGTCCACAGAGCGCATCAAATCTCGGATGAATCGATTGGCAGTTCCGCACAACTGCACTCGGCTGTGGTGGCTTATTATTGTAATATGAGTATTTTCATCTATATATACATATATTAATATAATTGGCGCATACACCCTTTTCGGGTATTTGACCGAGCTCCTCCTCCTATTTGTGGGGTGCGTCTTGATGTTGTTCCACAAATAGAGCGACCTATAGTTTTAAGCCGACTCCGAACGGCAGATATTTTTATGAGGAGTTTTTTCATAGCAGAAATACACTCGGAAGTTTGTCATTGCCTGTCGAGGGGCGACCGCTATTAGAAAACTATTTTTCTTAATTTTGGTGCTTCACCGAGATTCGAACCTGCGTTCTTTCTGTGAATTCCGAATGATAGTCACGCACCAACCCATTCGGCGGCCGTATTTTCATTTACCTTTATGAAAAAACTGAAATTAAAGAATTATGTTATTAAAAAATCTTGTTGTGGATTGAGCTGATTATGGGACGATAATAGAAATGAGTAACCATTAAGCCTGAGCTGACATTGTACTCAAATAAATAAAATATGTGGATGCGAATGGAAATTTTCTAATTGCCAACCATGTTTGAGTTAATCCGAAAAGCACTCTCCGGGGTAAAGGGTGTGTAAATATGCTGAACTATTTCATTCATAGCGAATCCATACAAGGATAGCAATAGCACAAAAATGAGATTTATATGTATTTTGCTTTATTAATTTGATGGTAATAGTTGTCAAAAATTTATTTAGTTTTCTCAAAATTTTATTAATTAGCAATTTTGGTTTAAAAGATGAGTTTCAATTTGACATAATCAGAAGTTGTGATATCTGTCATGGGGCTGTAGGTTCTCCAAAGGCATACGATATCCTTCAGATTTGAGAAACTTGTGCTACCTTTTATTCTAGGCCCTCTAACACATATTAAGGTGCATTTCATAATCATAAGACACCCCTAATTTTGCAAAGTATTTTAGTTTATAGATTTCAGAGGAAAATACAAATTTTATGCGACGATTAAAGTAACAAAAGTTATCTGTGTCACTGCAGAATTTAGAACTTTTGATTAATAATAATTTAATACATGAAAACAATTTTTAACAAAAACGTTTTAAAATGATAAGACACTGTTTAATTAAAGTGATCGTTTAACAAAAGTATACTTTTTTTGAATTTTTTTTCTGTCGTCTAGAATATTTTAGTATTCTATGGAAGCACCATTTGCTTTACGACGCAAAATAACCTTTTTTTCATCGATTCTGCTAACATTTTAAGTAAATTTACATCTAGAGAAGCCCGTTCTGCCTTAATTGCCTTTAAGCTCGTTAGTGTTGTCCTTGGCTTAAAGTCTTCTGACTAATATACCCCAAATGTTTTCTTTTGGTTTTAGATCCAGAAAACACGCCGGCCAGTCCATGGTTTATATGAAACGATCGGTCAAATATTGCCTTTCTTCCCTGCTTACGTGGATTGGGGCGTTTTCTTGCTGAAAAACGAAGGGCACTTCCCGATTATCCTGAATGACAGGAAGGAGACTATTTTTCAAAGCATTTTTGTAGTCCCCCGTATTCATTCGAGATGATGTAAACTGTATATCAACAGTTGCTTTTGATGTAAAGGCATCCCAAACCGTAGCATAACCACCATCGAAGTTCTACTTGGAAAATAAAAGGGGGCTCTTGCGCAAATCTCTCCATTAATTAAAAAAAACAAGGTTCCATTTTATCATCTGAAAATATAACCTTATTAAAAAATAATATGAAATTGGGCAACATTAAAAACATTCCAAATATCTTACTGTGTCCCAGTTTGTATCTAGGTGTTTTCTGCAAACTGAAGACGCGCCAGCTTGTGCCGTGGCAAAAGGTTGGGTCCTTTTCTATTTTTTTTTTTTTGGATAATTTTAAATGATTGTACCTCTGTAATGTACGCCAAACTGTTCGAGCCAGAAGCTTTTTTAATGATAGCTCGCTGCTAGCTTTTTTTCGGCCATCTAATTGTATATAACCCCTTAAAAATCTAACGAATACAGTCGCATTTTAATAATAACAAATAAAATGGTTTGAATGCCAAAATTTCAATCCAAACAAGCAAGCAAAACCACAATTAAAATATCATTTGATATTCACATCATCAAATCGCAAGAACGAAAGCAGATCAGCTGCTCTACTGATACCACCTTGTATAGATTCGCCTTAACTTTATTTTTTTATTTCTGACTACTTTGTTGTGCTCTTTAGTGAAGTGCTCTTTAAAACTCTTCCTTAGCCGAGCTGGATTCTACCTGTTTTTCTGGGAGCGGCTTAAGCAAGTGTTCAGATTAGTCTATCGGTGGTACGTGATATAGCCTTTTAATCGACTAGTACCTGTAAAGGTCGCAAAGGATATTGAATTTTTGCTTCCGATACTACAATATTAATGCATCAACCACAATTTACGAGCTATTTCCAGGAATCAGGCTAGAGAGTTGACCAAAGCGTACTTGCATTTCATACTTATACGACTCCTACGTATAAAAGGCCTGCCTATTGATGGCATTCAATGTTATTCGCACCAATTTTCTATTTAATTGATTCTTTGGTGTGTGCGTGTTGGGGTTTCTCACTCTCATTTCCCTTTCGCCACTAAAAATTTGCACATCGTTCGCGAACACTTAAAGCGTGCCCATTCACATTTAATACATTTCCCAGCATACACACACAGACATACACACATGCACGCTTTCTCATTTTACAAATTTAAAATTCAAATTGCTGCGATAAGCTTTGTTGTACGAAATCACTCGCCCCGCCCGGCGCTGTTCATTCGCTCATTTGCTTACTAGATGTGCATCCGACATGTTCTGCTGTCGGATTTTAATTTATACTTTGGCAGCATGTTGTGAAAGGATATACAGGATATGGCTAGCAACACAACAAACACACTCACATACATTTGCAAATACAGGATATGGCTAGCAACACAACAAACACACTCACATACATTTGCAAATTCGCTCTTATGTGCCAGGCGATTAAGGCTCGTCTTAGTGGCATTTTGTTTGTGTGCGCTTGTGTGTGCACCTTTGTTCAGTGTATCCTTCTGCATGCTAATTTTCAATATTCACCAAACAAATGCAATGGCATGTCTGCTTTCAATATGCAAGGAAACATAGGCAGCTACATACACATACATACTTATGTGCAGTACTCATCCCTGTAGTAAATTTGAAAATCTCCGGAGAAGCGCGGAGCTGCCGCATTTAAGATTGGTTCCCGTCCACTGTCGAGTCCAAATAAATGTCTTAGTTGACTAAGTTTAGCGGTTTTACCAACTAAAACTACTTCTATGTAATTCAACCTTTACTTCGGCTTGGAGCGGGAATTCTATACAGTGTCGTCATTTTGATCTGGATCTAGTATCCACTTGAGCCAGCCCAATTTACTGTAGGGTAACGATGTAAATATTATATGTGAACGGTATGTGTTTGGAGGGTCAATAAACTGCAGCAATAGCGGAAGAGTGGCGGCGTCGGAGTATATCGGCGAAAATGCACCGCCGCCACTCAAAGTGGCCGATGAAAACGTCTTGATTGTGTTGAAGTGTGATGTAGGCTTCGCTTGTTTGAAATGCTGCCACAGCGGCAAAAGCGAGAGGGGATACCCAAAGCCAAGTGGTAGTGTAGAGTTTGTTTCCATGGCTAGGCTGGGCTACCGGGTACATTGAAGAAAATCTCCTAGGAAATCGCGCGTTATAGTGGTTACAATTGTGTTCCTTGTGAAAAGTCTTAAACATTCTAGTATTTGAAGACAGAGCTCTTGTATTGATCTTAACCAACTTATCTTTTCATGAAACGCTTGTTTCCTTTCTTGAGAAAACCTGCCCACTCATAATTTTATATATCTCAGATAATAAATTTGTACAGGACCTCCGATTCTTGCTGCTTCCCTGTTGCAGAGCAAACACTGCGCTTTCTAAGCCGCTGCACGGCACCTTTGTCGTATTGTCAGTTTTTGGCCTGGCACCCTTTAGCCTAGGTTTGAGTAGAGCACTGCCGAAGCCGTAAAAGACGTTGTTGCCATGTCTTTCAGCCGAACTATTGTCCACAGCTATTACGAGTTCCACCTTTTTGAAGGCGGTCTAGTACTTACCATTCGTTGGCGCGAAGTTCCGAATTTTGCGACTCTATTTGTCCGAAAATTCGCTCGTTGGGCCAAAAAGCTAAACTTTCCTCGTCTACAACCTTCAGATTGGCTCCTTCCCATGACTTGAGAGCTGATTTTGGTCCAGATGATCGCAGAGTTTGGTTCACCAGAAAATCATGTGGTATAATCCCGATTTCCTTCGATAGGACAATTTCTGCCAAGATAGGCACTGAACAAGAAACTTCCGACGAAGTACCTCGGGAAGCCTGCTCTTTAGAGACCATCAATATTCCCTCGCCAGGACCCGGACCGCCCTTAGTTGAGGTCTCTACTCTTTTCATCAAGTTGCAGGCCGCGGGAATGGTTGCAGGTACTGTCGACCAAGAGGTCTTTGTTGCCAGCTCATGCATCGCCAGGCGCATTTGACGGCTTCACCGTCAAGGATCGAGCTATTCCCAGCTGAGTACCCTTGGCGGGTAAGGTCTTTAGCCTCTTGCGTTCATCTCCGGGCAGCTTCACCCAGTTACGGTGAGTCTTTTTGGTTTCTGGACCAGGTTCCAGAAGAATTCTCTCACGTTATGAGGAGAGAGACATTCCAGCCGACTCCCGGATAGAAAGAATATCCATATCCTCCGGCTTTTCGGTAGATTGACCTTTCCGGTATATTTTTTCACTGGAGATAGAACCAACTACTCCTCAGCCAGCGATGGTGGTTTGTCGATATTGGCCGTAATATGTGCATTTAAAGGTGTGCAGCCCATTTTGTTGGTTTCAAAATCTCCCATACGGTTTTTTAAGTAAAAACATGCAGTTAGGTCGCCAATGGATGCCCCCATGGCTAGGCTAATTTAAAACTGTAGGTTTTACAGACATTGTACGGAGTTCCTTATAAGTCTTGACTCTACTCCGTCAAACAAGCTCACCGGGCTTAGCTGCTCCACCGTGGGTTTGGGAAGTGTTCTCCAAAGACCCTCCGACTACGCCTGGAAAATGAGAAGTAGAGGAAAAATCTGCCCCAGGGAGTTTCTCCTTTCACCCGCCAGACTATCGGCAACCCAAAAACATCAGAGACATTACCGTACTGAAAAAGAGTCATTGGTTATACTTATAGCCACGCTACCCCGAAGGGCTGACCAATTTGCTAGCATTGTTACGACTACTAGCTAGCTTAATGACTGACCAGGAATTGTAGAAAGTCTACGCTAAGCCTGTGCGTTGTAGGTAGTTTTTAGATGGTGTTTTGGCTCATGATACCGTATTTTATGCCCCGTGTACCAACCCATAGTAAGCTCCTACACCCCGGCAAGGTGATTATCATCGTAGAGGTTTTTGTAATTATAAAACATCTTTTTTAGGATTTTCAAGTATTATAGGGTGTATACACCCTATGTGCCTATTTATTAATAATTTTCACCCTGAATAAAATACCTTAAAATTCCGCAAATCCACGGCTCCTATGCCATTGAGTCTCTGAAAAACAAAATGAGAAATTTACGCTTGAATAAAACCTTTAAACTGAGGAAGTCTCTTGAGAATCGCAGTCTCGTCAACACATAGAGTAGAATGGGGTAAGATAGGTATGGGGGCACAATAGGTAGGTGCGGTTTTCGTCGCACTGTTTTTGCAGAGGTCACTCGTCTTATGTGAATTGAATACGTGGTGGGGAACAACGTTTGCGACTGTCATTTCGGCCGTCACTATTCATTAGTTATCCTAGTTCTGGCGTCGTTTAGTTTTTTGTGAGCTTTTCTCCGACATAGCATTTTTTTTATTCTACTGTGCAGTGGATTTAATGTATGTAAATATTTGTCAGGTGAGTTTTATTTTACGTAGAAAATAATGCTGAACACGAAAAATGTGTTAGTTTTTTGATATTATTGTTTAAAAAAAAAATATCGACACTAACATAAAACATGTGCTTGGGGGCACTATAGGTCAGCCGTCTGGGGGCATTATAGGTCACTACTTTTAATTGAATAAAATAAATTTTAATTGTTTTTGCAGCAAAATGGTGCGTAATTATGTGCGAAAAACACCGAAACGAAATGAAGAGGATGTAAAAAACGCAATCGCGGCAGTCCGAGATGGCGCTAGTGTTCGATCAGCCTCTAAACAATTTAAAATTCCGTTCGAAACATTACGTGCTCGCGTGATGAATTAAAGAAAAATTCCTAACTTTTATAACATGTGCAGTGTTCATACTCTATAAATAAAAGTTAAAACGTTAATTTCCAAGCCATGTACATTGTTCTTTTCCTCTCACACATAGTGACCTATCGTGCCCCCCGATTTTGAAAATATCGAAAAAAAGTACCTTTGTCTTATTGAATGCAGCTTCCAAAAAATATTTAGCCAAACATAAGTCAGTATAACCAAAATGTTAGCAGATAAATAACCTTTCAAAATCTTGCTTATTTTTCAAAATCAATGCAAAAACACGGCAAGAGCTCTCCAAAAAAAAATGACCTATCTTACCCCATTCTACTCTACCACTTTTTTTTGCTTAAGTTAGAGAAAAACCAAATGACATGCGAAAGCTTAGTTTTGGGGCGATAATACTTGCGAGTTAAGAGAAGTGAAGTGGCGAGCAGATGCTTGCATGTGTATCGTAAGCATTGTCTATTAACAAAAATAATAATGCGATGAATCTATACAGAATATTTTATCAAATATATGCATTTACATACTTTATCGTTTTGTAAAACTGTCTTCGCGTCTGCCATTAAGACATCATTAAATTTCAACACCAAACAATCTCTATCATCTCTACTTAAAAGCAAGCATCAGCCCATAGAAATATATGCACACATACTTAGCGCTACCCTGCCATACATATGTGCATATGTAATTAAGTACAGTAATATGTGCATGTATATACCGGTACATATATTTGTTGGCACATACATACAGAAGAAGTCTATGTGCTATGTGCGGGGTGACGTAATAAATTTTTGCATATGCAAATACATAATGGAAATAGTAACAATCCGGCATTTTGTATTTGCGAGAATCTTCTTAATGAATTTGTCGAAAGGAAATGAGTTTGGCCAGAGCACAGTCAAATTTGCAACAGTTGCAAGAAATACATGGCTTTGTATGTTTGTGGTTATATAAAGTAGTTTTGCTATAATGGCTTGCGAATACCCATAGAGCCACGCTGAGTCAGGAAGAAGCTAATGTATCATAAAGGTCATATGTGGCAATTAAAGGAGAATGCCGGGCTCGCAAACGAGAATGCTTGAAAATATTTTACAACGGCGAAGTAGCTGGAGTTCTGATGTTAATCGCAATATGCTCCGATGTAGGATGAAAGAACGCAGGTGCTTTTTTACGATTTCAATTCTTCGAATATTGATAAGGAATCAGTAACTATGAATTGGGGGCAAAATATTTCACTTGGGAGGATAGATTAGCAAAATCAATACAATCCAATTTCGAATTGATATTCGTGCGTATTAAGTCGAGTGATGGTCGTTTCGCAGAGTTTAACCTACGAATCCCATATTGAATCGAACCTAAGTCGAACCTTATTGTAGTACAATGTGGTGCAAAATTAGTCATTCATTTATGTTTAGAAAAAAAAAATGATTTTGACAGACGTTACTTGCCTGTTTGCATACTTCAGCTGTTTTGTTCACAAGCGCCAAATATGATTAACGTGTGACGCTATTTGCAAAAAGTATAAATATTACGATAGGCTGATTAATTTTGCACAATATGTTGCATATTGTATATTAGTAGGCATATCCACTTTTACTGCAGTCAACTAGCTGCGGAATGCCATAAAACCCAAATTATAACCAAAATTGTTCAGATTCAGGTTCCAAAATATTAGCTCAAGATTCCTTCTGCGGTTTCCTAAAAGGCTGGTGGCCTTGTCTTACTTGGAATATCTCATCTATGGGTACTGCCACTCGCATCAAAATATGCCAGCAACATTTTCTATTTTAGGGAACAAAAATTATCACCCAACATTTTTGTTAATTGGGTGCAGCCAGTTTGCAGCTTCAATTTAATTTTGCTCTACACATTGACAACAAAATGCAAAACGAGAAATGTTGGTTCTGCTTATGATCACAGCCTTTACTTCTACTCTTCCACTGCAGCGCATAGTCGTATTTTGCCAGACAGTTAGCCACCTCCCCTTTACTTCTTCCTCAATGTCGGTTTCACTTCATTCTGTCACTTTGTTTCTGGTGTTGACAATTGAGAAATTTGTAGCTCATTGCTGCTTGCCTTTGTGCATATCTTTTGTTGGTTATTTCAGCTTTTGTTGCAATAACGAGTGGGTTGTTAAGTTGTTGCCAAACTACAATCGACCGCCCACTACGTCGAACGTGCATGAAACTGTATGTCTGAAGATATGCTCGTTTGTATGTACATCCGCAAAGGTTTATGTGTTAGAGTAGACTTTGTGTTGTTGCATTCGTTGCAGTGGCGCATATGTTGCACGCTTGTCAGCTTCCATAATTTTCATTGCGAATTTTCAATGGCAATTCCTTGGGTGCTTGAACATTGTTTGCTCGGTTGCATTCACTAATCCATGAGTCGTTGTGTAGATGTATGCATATAGGTACATATAAGTATATTTAGGATTTTTTTCTTTTTGTTTTCTATGGATGTTAAGCTGATGCACTTTTTCTCAGTCTGAATTAGTTTGAGGTGTGAATAAGTATGTAATTTTTTGTATACAAAATGTGTACTGGTTGCAAAATCTAGTTCTGTATGAGCTTACAATTAGCAGAAATGAAAGTATAACAAAAAACTAATAACAAACACTTTGGTTGTCCAATTGAGGATGAAGCCCAGAAAATTGATTTCGCTCACAGCCTAGGCCTAAATGCTGTGTAGGCCCAGGCCACAAAGCTGTCCCCTCTCACCGCCATCGTCCTGGATGGGGTCATGTGCCAATTCACCATGCAACCATTACATGGTTTCTCACCAGGCAACTTTATGATTGGAACTATGCTCACGGTATTCGTTTACTGTCGCACAAGTTGACTGATATGCAAGCGAAGGCGGACGAACCAGCAACGGTGGCATGCAAAGTCGGACTGGAAGTAAACGTCGCAAAAACCAAGACGATGAGAATCAACCACACCAACAATAACCACATAACACGGGTTACTAAGGCCGTAAATAAATAAGAAAAAGACAAGGGGACTGTTTAGCCTTTCAAGAGAGGATATTTTGAAGGTCGTGGCTTGCATAACCGGTCATTCATTATTTGGCAGGCATTCCTTCAGACAAGGAGTTTTCTCCCAAGAATATTGTAGAAGTTGGAGAGATGAGGTGAGGAAGAAGCAATTAAGGGCTTCCTTTGCAAGTTTTCTTGGTAGATACTTTTTTAATATTCTCACGAAACTGTCTGTCGTGGGGATGGGACCAATCCTGCTCTTAAGAAGAGCCACAAAATGCTTCCACTAAGAAAAATAAATGAGGCACCCATGTGGTATAGCGGGACAGTGGTATCACAAAGGATCTTTAAGGTCTAACCTAATGAAAGATGGCAAAGAAGTGGAGTTTGTTGATAGCTTCTTCTACCTGGGTTGCACTATATCCGCGAACGGTGGAGCAGAGGAAGATGTCAACAACAGATTGAGCCAGGCAAAGCCTGTACTCGGGCGTTTATAAATTTCCAGAATCTCAGGATATTCAACACATGTGCTAAGTCGTCGCTGCTAAATGAAAGTGAAATTGGCTTATTTCGTAAGCGATCAAGCAGAAACTTCAGTGCTTCACGAAAAAATACTTGAGGATAATATGCAGAATATTCTGGATATAGGTCTGGAGACAAACGAAGGAGGAGCACATCTTACGCCAACTAACACGCAGGAAATGGAGTTCAATAGTGCACACTCTTGGAAAACCGCCACACAACATCACAAGAAAGACCCAAGATTAGAATCTTCAGGGAGACAGAAGCCGCGGCCGGCAAAGGAAGGCCTTGAAAAAATCTGTTCCGTATGAGTTATTTTCAATAAACACAAGCTGGGGAACTATCAAACTACCGAAAAACTGGTCGGAAAAAGTATTTAAGCTACGACAGTTTTCAAATAAATTTAGAAAAATTCTGTAAAAAACAATTTAAAAAATTCAGAAAAACTCTTTATTTCAAATTTAGAAATAGAAATTTGGAAAAATTTAGCAAAATAAAAGTTTAAAAATTCAGAAAACAAAAAAAAATTTAGAAAAAGAAATTTAGGAAAATTCGGAAAACGAAATTTAAAAAAATTCAGAAAAATAAAATTAGAAAAAGAAATTTAGGAAAATTCAAAATAAAGAAATTTAAAAAAATTAAGAAGAAGTTCAAATAAATTCAGATAAATATACAATATTTGAAATAATACAGTAAAAGAAGTTTAAAAACTTCATAAAAAATTTAGAAAACGAAACTAAAAAAAAATCTTAAATGAAATTTAGAAAAACTCGGCTCTTTTCCCAAAAAAAATTTTTTAAAAATTCAGAGAAATAAGTTTAGAAAAATTCGGGAAGAGAAATTAAAAAATCAGAAAGAGAAGTTTAAAAAAATTCAGAAAAAGTAATAATATATATTTTAGGAAAAGTCACAAAAAGAAATTTTAAACAATTCAGAAAAAGAAATAAAAAAAAATTCAGAAAAAGAAATTTAGAAAAGTTCAGGAAAATAAATAAAAAATTCAGAAAATTAAATTTAAAAAAAATTCAAAAGAAGAAATTTAAAAAAATACCGGAAAACAAATTTAAAAATTTCAAAATTCAGAAAAAGAAGTTTAAAAAAATTCAGAAAACTAAAGGTTGAAAATTTCAGAAAAATTTGGGAAAATTCAGAAAAAAAAATTATAAAATAAATCAGAAAAAAAAAATTTAGAAAAATTCAGAAAAATTAATAAAAAAATTCGGGAAAATAAATTTAGAAAAATTCAAAAATAATTTAGGGGTGAACAAAATGTGATTTGAAAAATTAAAAAAGTGGTTTTATTTAATAACTTAAAAATGAAATCACAGACACAAGAAGATCAAGGGTTTGACTTGATATTGACTTACAAACAAACACTATGCACACTTAAGCACCTTTTGGTCCACTGCATTCATGAAATATTTGTGAAAGACATCGAATTTGAGTATTCTTTGAAATTCAGATAACCTTGGCGATATGAGTGCTTCAAAACATAATAATTTTTATATAATGAGGTGTGATCTGATTTTATACGATTATTAAATATTTTGCTCTTGAAGAATTAATTTATTTTTCTCATTTTGCGTTTTGTTTTGTTGGCTTTCTGTTTTTGCTTTTGTGGTCACATAAATTTTTCACGAGAGCCATATTGGAATAACTCAAATTTGTTTGGCGTCAACATACATGAAGAAAGACATTCTAATCAGGTGTGAAAAATGTTAAGCTGCATGGTTCAAAGTGTTTGTGACATTTTAATTTATTCGCACTTTTGCTACTCAGTCGACACTCGGCATTGAAAAATTAAATTCAAAAATTGCTTTTATTAAATTATTATTATCTCGCGCATTTGACACTTTCACGCTTTATTTGAAGTGACTTTGAATTTGTCTCTATAATTTGCTGATTACCGATGGGGAACAGCTGCTGCGCTGGAAACAACATTTTTCTTCAGTGCTCAACATTGTTGTTGGCATAAACTCACGCAACAAAGTAACACCGCCTGGCTTAGCAGAAGTTTCTGCCATTTGGAAGAAGAGTATTTTTACAAGAATGGAAGGTTGCTATCATTGTGAAGCTTGCAAAAAAAAGCGACCTCAAAATCATGGGAATTGAAATCTGCGTTGCCCGCATTTTCAAAAGTAGTAACCAGAATCATACTGAACCGTATTAAACACCTGCCCGAAACAAATATCAGCTCTTATCAGGCAGGCTTTCGTTACGGCTCATCATGAGCTGGCCAAAATAAAACGCAGCGCGTCATTATTGAGCTACCAGTGGAATTTAAGCTACACCTTTTGTTGATTGACTTCGTAAAATACTTTGGTAGCGTCAAGCGAGAATGGATACGGGCAGCTTTGGGGAGAGGAGAAACCCCAGAAAAACTCGTAGCTCTTATCAAAGAAAGCTGCCACGGCACAAACTGCTGGGTACTCCATAAAGGTGCGTTGGTGGAGTCTTTTCGAGTTAAGAGTGTTGTGTGTCAAGGGAATATATTATATATCCTATCCCCAATTCTTTTTTTTCTGAGTATCGAAGATAACAATACCTCTACTTTTCCTGTTGGATATCGCCGTGACATTCAATGGAAGCTTGACAAAACCATGCTGAGATATCTGGCCTATGCCGATGGCATCTGCTAATAGTACTGCCACTCAAGCTTTCTGTTCTTAAAGCTATGACAATAGCCCCGCATCAGCAACTTCGTTCAACAGGACTAAAGATGAATGGCGCTAAAACCAAAACCCAGTATCTCCTCGGAGTCACTGTCGATGCCAATGGGGCTCTGATATCGATGTTGATCAAAGAGTATGCAAAGCGGAGTCTGCATTCGGTATTACTTTGCCTCTATGGCAAAACAACTGTGCAAGTAACCTTTGTGTGTAATTGTTTAAAAAGTTTAAGGAAAGTATAGAC
The DNA here is from genome assembly GCF_028408465.1 of Anastrepha ludens. Lineage (NCBI taxonomy): Eukaryota > Metazoa > Arthropoda > Insecta > Diptera > Tephritidae > Anastrepha > Anastrepha ludens. Next base: position 123,226,171 of record NC_071501.1, read on the forward strand.
TTAAAAACAAAAAAAAAATTGTATTGCAAAAAAGGTTAAACTAATCCAAATTACAGAATTTCCACTAATATGAGTATGCAAGATTGCCGATTCAAGATCATGTGCAACATCATCTCCAAAGCGATATTTTGTCGGCAGATTTTTGGCGCAATTAAGGTTTTTATTCCAAAAAGAATTTAGAAAAAGCCCCTAATTTTCCAAAATCCGACACACAATGATTTTAAGCAGTCTAAATAGTCATTATAGAAAAACTTGCTTCCGTTTTGCACTTTTCCATATTCAGGGTTTAGTTCAGAAAAGCGTTTCAAATAAAAAAAAGAGTTTGATTATTTTCGAGTATCACTTTGCTTCTTTATTATGGGATGTGTGCAACCCACGTGCGTTTTTTTGCACAGTATAATTTATTAAATCAATGGTATTTCATTTCTTCTCAATTACGAACTTATTTCGTAATTTTTTCTCTGCCACAAATTCCGCACATTATTTCGCTTTAAATTTTGCACTTTCCGGCTAAGCGTACGAAATTTTAGTGAAAAGCATACGCGAAAATACGCGTGTTGCAAATTGTAAACCAGTAAGTACAATAACAAATCTTGCCAAACCTGACTCTCCAGCTGGCCGCCCACTGGCGCAGTAATGAGAGCAAAAACTCAAACGCTCCAGTAGTCCAACAGCAAACCAGCAAGGAACAACATTACGGGAGGCGAAACAAAGGCAAACAACCAAAAAAACAAGCACTCAACTTGCAACAGCAGTGCTTGCCACGTATTGCACGTCTGAGGCAGCAGCCATTTTGGGACTTCCAATGGCGAGGCGTGCTTAGAGTGCGAGCATTCCAAGCCACTGGTCAGCGTGATACTCTTGGAGCTGCGCACAGAGAACGCGCACCCACTTCCAGAGCGCTAACAAATATTGGTTGGTGCAAGGGGAAATTCGGAAAAGGCAGCGCGTTGCAAAAGGAGCAAACGAATGCCACAAACCGGCAACAACTGAGTGATGCTACGGATACACGAAAACTTACTGAATGGAATATACCGCGTGCATTGACACAAACATACGCACACACGTATGTATATATGTGAGTGCATGCAGACTGCTTTTGATGAAGGGCGTTGCTTGCAAAAATGGCAGACCATGTTGAAAGCTTCGTGACGGCATTGTTGTGTTGCATATAAATTTTGCGGAGCTATTTTTACTGCTCCTTCTTATTTGATTTCTGTTTTTTTCGATCGGCCTGCAATTGCTGCTACTTATGCATCGACTGGGTACTGCACGCATACACACACACTTGCATATATACGGAAAAAAAATTTTAAGTGCAGAAGAAGCAGCCAAGTTGAAGTCAGGTTGTCTGTGAATAATTAGCAGATGCAGTGGATGACAGCGACGAAGGCAGAAGCGGTAGTGGAATGCAAAAGAAAAAGGAAATTAAGATTGTGCGAGGAGTAGTTTCGTATATACAAAATATGTGAGTGTAAGTGCAATTAATTATTTATTAACTTCAGTTTGCCAAAAACAATACGTTCTAACATATTAAGAATATAGTTAGTATGGGGTGATTCCATAACACCACAGATTTTCTTTTATAAATAAAACAAAGAAAAAATTGTGGAAATGATTTTTTATTTTAGCAGGGCATTTATGTATGGAACACAATATCCAATAAGTGGCCACCATGACTCCTTCGGCAACACAGGATGCGCATATCACAATTTTTCTTGATTTTTTGACATTGTTCGGGCTGCGTATAATTTATAACGCGCATGACTTCACTCCTCAGCTCAGGAACTGCCTCGCACTTATTGGATTGGAAAATTCTTTTCTGCGGCTACAAGTGAAATAAGTCCAATAGTGTAAAATCGCAAGATCTCGGTGGTTATTCGGTTTCGTTGTTTCATGAAATAATCCCTTCTAGCATCTTCATTCGCAATAGGGTCACTGTTTCGTGCGCTATGGCACAAGTGGCACCGTCCTGTTGAAACCACATATTGTCCAAGTCCATGAAAAGTTCGTTATTATGCAACAATAGTAACAAGGTTCACCGTTCCCCGTAACAGTGCTATCGGCATTACTTTCGATCTGATGACTCCTCACAAGTATCTAGTAATAATATAATAAGTGAATTTTCAATAGCCCAAATGCGCAGGTTTTGCTTAACATATAAGTTTAGGTGAAAATTGTCCTCATCGCTTATGACCGAAAAATAACGCAATGGGCGAATTGCCTTTCTTGTAGAACGATCATTTCCTTTATAATTATTACGCGTTTTTCAACTGAGTATCGCTCCATGACTAAGTTTCTCAAAGCCCATAGTGCCAATTGCTAGAAAAATAAAATAAAAATGTTATATAACAAATAACAAATAATTTATAAAAAAAATCTACATCCCTCTTGAATCACTTTATACTTTAAATTTTAATTTAATTTTAATAAAATATGAAGTAATAAATTTAGATCCACAAAAACTAAAAAATATTTAATGAAAATATGGAATACCTAGGAATACTAAATGTAGCGCCAAACTGTATAGTTATGTACCGTCCAGCTGCAAGGCTACCAGCGACACCACTTTCTAGCCTAAAGTTCTGGTTTTATTAAACATTTTTGTACTAAATTTAGTGAGTCCAAACCAGGTAATGGTCAATGCAGGCTTCCAGATAAATACCACCTTGAACGAAAAGTTCCTGGAACGACCGCGAGGTGACGATCTAAGGCTTGAGCGTCTTATATTGAGAACTTATTTGAGTTCTGTTTTTTTTTCTGTTAGGTTGCCACATCTATGATTAATAATATTACCAAAACTTTATCGCCACTGCTTGATATTTGTAAATTTTACAGCGTCTTGCGTAAATCTGCCTCTCGACGTGCTTTCGAATTTTTACTGTTTTAAAAATGGATTTGGATTTGCAGCAACAAGTTTCTATTGAATTTTGCGTTAGAAATGCGATGCAGATTTAATGGTGCGAAAACATTAGAAATGTTGGGAGACTCTTTGATGCTTTGGTATGAAGACTTCAGATGTGATCGAGTATGAGAACCCATCGCAGATGACGAACATAGTGGCAGACCGTCGACATCGAAAACTGATGAAAACATCAAGAAAGTGAAAGGAAAATTGATTAATAACCGCAAATTAACCATCAGAGAGCTGGCAGACGACTTAAATATAATATAATTATGAATTCGTTCAGTGCACTTTAGTTAATGATTTGGGTTTGCGTCGTGTTGCTGCAAAGTTGATTCCAAAGGACGAGAATTTCATGCAAAAAACGGACCGCGTTGATATCACCACAAACATGATTTCGAAGGCTGAAGCGACCCAACATTCATTAAACGAATCATTACTAGAGACAAGCCGTGGTTTTAAGAGTACGACATGCAATCTAGACAACATGCGAGTGAGTGGCGCGCTCCGAATGAGCAAATACCAAAAACACCATGTCGTTTTCAGCCAAAGCCAAAGAAAGCGATGCTCCCGGTTTTCATGGATTACAGCGGGATTGCACATCAGTAACTTTTGCCAGAAGGTTAGACAATCAATAAGAACTATTATTTGGCAGTTAGTAGACCTTTACGAAAAGCAATTCGCCAAAAGAGAAAGTGTTTGTGGGAAAACAACTCGTGGGTTTTACATGAAGACAGTGCACCATCGTATAGTGCCATCATTATCTGTGAATTTTTGACCAAGAACGAAACGAACACCAGGCAACAGCCAATGAGTTCACCTGATTCGCCCTGCGATTTCGATTCTGATTTCTATTTGATCGATTCAAAAAACCACTACACGGAACGTGTTTTAACAACCAAAAGGAAGTAGTGGATAAGTCGAATACTGCTCTGAGGGCTATACCGATAGAGTTCGAGAAATGTTTCGAGCACTGAATCAAACGCTGGTAGAAGTGCGATGCAGTTGATGGAGAGCACTGTGATGGCGTTAATTTCACCTTTGAGGAATAAATTAGTATTTTGAATTTTCTGAATATGTTCCCAGAATGTTTTAGTCAAGGTGTTGTTGTGATGAAAAAATTGAGTAAAATACTAAACTAATCGCTGCTACGAAATATATTTTAAACAAAAAGTTTGTCTCCTCCAATTTTTGTATAATTTTTACACACTTAGATTATTCGTTTTCCCCAATGAAGAATACAGTTTCTGCTAATACTATATATCTGTCAATGCAGGCGCTCTTCAACACTTTGTCTGCTGCCGCATGTCGGTGACAATTGGTGACTTGTCAATCAGCACTTGTGTGGCGTATTGAGTCAGCAATGTGGTCGGCACAGTTGCCTTTTTCTGCCACTTCATTATCTCCTTAATTGCTGCTGAGCATTTCGATTCTCCTATTTTCATTTCATTAGTTTCATCTCCTTTCTTTTCGCTTTCTATGTAATTGCTCTGATCTTCGCTGCAAATTTAGTTTCGAATACTAAATAAGTAGACGCTTACTACACTTTGGCGCGGAACACTTTTTGGGTGGCATGTTGCTGATTCAACATTTTCGTCGCTACATGTGATTTTTTGCGCTGCTGTTAGCAGTGGCCGCGATTTGGATGGCAGAGTAAGTTTTTGTGCTCACCTTTATCAGACACTTGGCTCTGTTATTTGCGAGCGCTAATCGCTTTTAATAGTTTTTTCATTTGCGTGTAAATAATTTGATCAATAAGTTGTCGATTTATCGATGCACAAAACGACAATTTTATTGTTATTTTTTTCTGTTGCATTGAGTGTGGTATTCTCCTGTATTTGAGAAGCAATCGGCAAATTTAATTGTAAATTAAAGCGAAAACAAAGCGACGTGAATTTGTGTGGTCTATTCGTCATGTTGATGGCGGGAATTTGGCAACATTCTGTAAATGAAATGAACAACTGTAAAAAACAAAAATTTGCTGAACTCTTTTGTACTCTATTTTAAGCGCACCTCGGTAATTAAGTCAACACTCGGAGGATATATGCGTTGACAATCTTGTTTCAACGTGTGTGGCCTTGTTCGACTGCTTAAGAGGCACCGAGTTGAATTTAAGGAAAAAACAGTTTTTAGTTCATAGACGCGTGTATGTTTGTATATACCCTTTGATAGTATATTAGGGCGGGTCGATTTCTTTGTTATGCGGGTTAAAGCCACGAATGCTTAAAACACATCATGACAAAAAAATGTCGTTCTATTAAACACAAAAAGTCAACACGAAGCGAAAAACTTGAGTAAGCATCTTTTAAGAATTATTTGCGAGAGCTTAATTAAAAATTAATCCACTTAATTTTAATTTTTGTATTGGGTGAAACATACTTATTCTTTTTTTATTTATTTTTTTTTTCATTTATATGCTGTACAAATTAAGACTTTGCCTTTTGGCGTCCCATCAGTTTTGTATATCAGCACAGAATTATTTTGTTAGTATTTTAAAAATAAAATGATTTGAAGTATTGTATAATTTTTAAGTAACGATTCCACATCTTCTTCTTCTTCTTCTTCTTGATTGGCGCAATAAGCGACTCGCCATCCCCAACGTGCAAAGGTTTAATAATAACTAGTATGTAACCCCCGAAAATCGGGTGGGCTTTTTTCCCACGGAAAGTAAATTTTGAGTTTTGCAAAAAGGATCAAACGCACACAAAATTTTTAAATACATACATACGTTTATATATTGCAGTTCAATTGTACCATATATGAACGAAAACAAAAGTGGATGCTTCTACCAATCATATCCAATACGTGACGTTTCAAACATTTATCACTTACTTACCTACTCTATTCCTCCACTTAAAGTAGGAACTCTTCTACGAACTCTTCTTGGTCGTCCTCTAGGCATCCCGCTTTGCATAGACATCGCTGTTATTAGAAAGAGAGCTAAACAAAACAAACGTACTCATATATATGCGTATATTTGTGTGTCATCCCGCTTTGCATAGACATCGCTGTTATCAATATGAAAATTTTGATAACTTTACACGCAAATATTTCATGAACAAATTAACCAATTTTAATTTTTATAATTTTCCGGAAAAATGCTCATCAGAACCTTTCTTTTGATATATATTTCATATCTGTACATATTGTAGTTTAGTCAGAATAAGCGCCATGTTTTAAAATAATACTATAGATAATAATAATAATAAAGGGTGCATAATTTTTCTCTCAAACACTCCATGGGATGCCTCATCGGATGTTGTCTCGTCCAAGCTTCTGCGCCATACATTTTGTTCGTTGATAAAGGCTTCTCAATTGCCTACTTAGTGCGAAATATCACTTTTTTCATGAGAAATTCATGGATTTCAAGGCTGAGAAAGGCACCACTGGGATAAAAAAAAATATTTTCGTTAAATGATTTATAGAGTAAATGAATAATTGGAGATAGATTCAGAAAAGTTCGAGGAGAGGTCGCCTGTTATTGTCCAGCAAGTTGCGCTTGTGCTTATCAATTTATTAGCCGAGTGGATAGTTGTATCCCTAAAATGGGTACATTTAAAGCGTATCAACAAGCTCTTTTCGTTCTAAATAGAATATAGGGTCTCGGGGGTGTAAGAGGGTTATAGAACTCTCAGTAATCAGCTATCAGCATTCTCTAACCTCAATTACTACTTTTATCTCCACGCGGTACACCCTGATAATCTGAACAACCACAGCTGCAGAGGAGGTATTCAAGCCGCGTTTGAGGCATGATCAAGGCTAACGAGAGGGGTAGCTTAGGGGGATTACTTTGATATATACAGTTTAAAGGTTCCTTGAAGTTTGCAGTGTCTGTCTCAGAGCGAGTGGCTGCAAAAGGTGTCTGTTCTTCAGGTTAAAAGCGGCCCCACACTATTGAGTATCTGGTTGTTTCACCTGTGGAGCTCACCAGATCTTCCTTAAGCTTATAACATATGCATGCTTTTCGAGCTATAGATATAAAGACAGGAATTTAAGGCCGCGAGAAAAACAGGTTCTAAGTAGTACCCACAGAAATGTGGGAAAACCACCCGCTACGGCAGCATGCACGTCGGATTTGGAGTTGCAGAATTTGTGTTTATATGGAAATACTTCCACAACTCAAGCCTGAGCTATAACGGTCTAATAGATAAACCTCAGAAGCACAAGTAAAAATTCAACCAGTCTCGGTTGCTCCACTCTCTCTCTCTCTCTCTCTCTCTCTCTCTGTATGTCTCTCTATCTAATCATATATAAGTAGTTATTTTTTCACATCTAGTTACAGAGGCATTTCTACTTGAAACAACACGTCTAGCCTCTTCCCAACGATTGTAAAAAATTTGTTTCATCACGGAAATCCATCCGCCTTAATACGCATATGCGTGTATGTATGTATGCATGTATGTGTGCTTAGTAGATTTAAAGGTTACATATATGAAGAAGGAAAGTGTTCGCGCCATATGTGCCCATAGACACGTCAATTATATGCCTGAAAATTTATACGAAGACATGTGACCACGGTGACATTTCCTTCGAGCATAAATCCGTTATTCCCGAGCAAGGGAAGATCACTTTTTTCAGCGCATAGTCTGGTGTAATCAATTTTCAAAGGTAATAAATTTTATTAATTTGTACATACAGTCAGCGTCAAAACAAAGTGTACACCACATATGGATAAGTTTTGACTATTTATTTTGTAATTTTAATTATGCTTTTATCAAAATATAATTCATAATACTACAAAAGCCCAATAACTGAAATATTCAAACTTTTTAAATTTCACAATTTTTACTTGGAATTTCTGAAGAAATTTCAGTTTTGCAATTTTATAGATCATTAAATTTTTACTCCGAACTTTTGGACACATTTTGGATGTGCAGTTTTATAGCTCATTGATTATAGTATAATGTCATGCAAGTTTCAAGTAGATGAAAAATAGGAAAACTTTAGTATAATGTATATCACTTTGAAAAAAAAGGTTGAAGGGGGGGGGGGGGTTGAGGGGTGTATCAGGCACAATAACCCCCATCCCCATCACTAACACTAAACTTAAATACTTAATTTTTGTTCTATTTTTGTTTCATTTGCAGGCATCCGGCAACACCATACTGTTGTCATTCTAATCTTCTTCTTATTCGCGTTTAAAATTGGAAAGTGATTGCATGGACAAATGTATTTGCATTTAATTTTAATAGAAATAATTCGAATATAAGCATAAAAATCAGTATAAACACGCGTGTGAGTGTATATTTGGTGAATTTTAGTGAAGTGTTAAAGTTATGTGACAAATTATAGTGAAGTTCCAAAGGGCATTTTGAAGGCAAATAATTATGAAATTATTATTTCCCGAATAATTTGCAGTTATAAAGAGTGTTCCTTAACACCTCACTAACATCTCCACCAAGCTTCATTAATAAAGACATAATAGTTTGCCAAAAATTGCCCAATATACATTATTCTAAATTCCAGCCTGAAAAATCACAATAATTTTTGAGAGTCTTTTTCATTTGCGGTCTTGTGCACTTTCTCCACATTTTTCCTTTCTACATTGTTTTTTATTGAAGAAAATACCCTACACCGTCAGCAGAAAAAAGTGCCAAAAATCAACGTGATTATCGAACCACTTAAGACTTGCACTTTATTATACCGAAATTAAATGGCGCTGTGTACCCTAAATTTTTGTAAGAATTCTGAGTAAAAATTTATTGAATATGAAACTGAAAACCTGAAATTTTCTAAAAACTCTGAGCAATTTGTATGAAAATTTGCGGAACTCTTACAAATTCAATTCAATTCAATTTCAATTTATTTGATTTGTTTTGTACATAGTAAGACAGAGTCTTGTGGTAGTACACTTAGTAGATTTAAAACTATATTAACTATTAAACTTATAGACTAAAACTTAGAGTAGTAAGTGAGAAGAAGAGAAAGATGGTGGGAATGGGAGAAGGAAAGGGGTATTAAAGGTTAGAAGTAGTTAGAAATTGCAGTTTTAAAACACCTTGCTTGTTTTATAAGCTTTATTGTAGTTGGTATAGAATTCCATAGTTTAATGGCACTGACAAAGAACATGCGTTCTGATTCCAAGTAAGTGTAAGTCGGAACAATTAGATTCAATGTTCGGGTGCACTGGCATTGTTTAATGTTTTTATACAGGTACAATGGTTTTTGTGTGTATATTAGTTTATGCAGGAACAAAACAGAGCGTATTTTGAGATGCGAGTCGAGGTTATGATCGAGAATCTGTTTTGAGTAGATAGATATATGGTCATATTTCCGTTTTTCAAACACGAAACGCGCTGCATTATTTAAAACGATTTGCAATTTTTGTTTCGAATTATTATCAAGCCTGCAATATACTAATTCAGCGTATGATACATGAGGAACAATGAGTGATCTAACAAGTTTTAATTTAGTTTGCCATGGCAGTAAGTAGGCAGTACAATATAGCTTTCTAAGAATATTATATACCTTGTTTACAACAAAGTTTACATGGTCAACGCATGATAATCTTGAATTTATTCTGAAACCCAGGTTAGTTACTATGTCATCAAAGTTAATATTTACTTCATTAAGTAATATTGGCGACAAAGAGTTAAGATCATACTTTGAATGAGAAACAGCAATCGCCTTCGTCTTTGACTCATTTAATTTCAAGTTGTTAGATTTGGACCAGTTAGAAATACGAGTGAGGTCTTCATTAAGCCTTGCTATCAAATCTTCAATAAGACCTATTGGCCTTGACAGGTAGATCTGGGTGTCATCAGCATAGAGATGAATCGACGAATTTTGGCAACACTCAACAATATCATTAATGAAAATGCAAAATAAAATTGGACCTAAAATAGAGCCCTGCGGCACACCTGACGTAATTGGTTTTAGACTACTAAAGTTTTTTCTTTTTCAGCCTTAAAAAATTTAATATTTGATTCCAAATTTTGTTTGGTTGCATTCTTAGGCTACAACTAGGAATAACAAGAAATTTGAGTGTGAGTTAGAACTCATAAATTTATGACTTAGTGATAAAAGTATTAAGCCAATTAAGCTATTTTCCCAAAAGTTTAAAGATTATCTCACGTAAGTACTTTTACTTAGTCGAGGGCCTAGATAATTATTTGTATTTTAACGATGTTATGTGACGAGATTGGCCCCACGAGAGCTCAACGAAAATTAATTGACGCTAAAACATTTATGACGAAAGTGAAAGGAAGACCAAACACAAAATATATTGACGAGCTGGAGTATAAAATGAGGAAACTCAAAATACGAAACTGGAAGAAATCAACCAAAGATCGAAAGCATTTTATTCAGTAGGTCAAAGCTCAAACAGAGCTGCAGCGCCAAAGATGATGATGATTATAACAATTCCTACAGGTATTTTTTTTAATTTTAAACCCGCCTCTTTTCCGTGGAAATGTTGCGAAGGAAAGTAAGTTTACTCGAACACTCACTTTACTGTTATGACTTCTTAATATAAATGTTTTTAATAAATCATAAAAATGCTCCCTAAAAACTACAACTCTGCTCATCAGCTTCACAATTGTCTTCGAACTCAATTAAATGGTTTCAAAATCACCAAATTTTTGCCAAAATAGAAATTCATAGTGCCGGTAACGCACTTCATTAACACATCCGGGGCGTGAATGATCCGGAGCCCACCAACAGTCAGTGTTGTATTTCGGCAGCTAATATAAATACACATAAGAATATCTCTATGTTGTGCAGCCCAACATTTAATAGCAGCTAATTATGACACTCCCAAAATATTCGGTTTTGCGCGTACATACATACATACATACACATTGACATCTGTACTAACTTATATGCGCCTGATTGAGGCAACTTTAACAAGTCACTTGGAAGAAGACCACACACGCACACACACACATATGTGTGTACGCATACAAAATACCAGAATTTCTCATAAATCGCTCTTACAGCAAATAGTTCTCCCTCGCATTAGCGCAGAGCAGTGCACTACAACGAATTGAAAATTGGGGGAGAATAAATGAATGTGCGGTAGTTTGGCGCCACTTAAGCAACTCCAACGCCAGCAGCCAGCACCACAGAACACCCCATAATTTATTAATTGTCAACTAAGTTTGACATTTCAATGCGTTTGACATATGGTTGTATTGCTGATTTGAGCGCGCGACAGAATATTTGTAATGGGGTTTGTGCGTGCTACTGCACCTTCTGGTCTAGAAAAATCCGAACTCTGTGCAAATGGATATAAATAATCGTTGCATATTTTGTAACACATATTTTTCAGTTATAAATATATTTGGCTTCTGCTTCGTTACACAATTTTCCACGTTATCAAAGGAGCTATTTGTGTTCTTTTCATGATAAAAATTGCCAAGACAAAATGAGCTGTTTTGGTTAAGGAGTTGATTATCGCAAATTAAGCGACAACAATTTTGGTGTGGTTAAGCCAAAGATGAAATAAGAATTATGTGATTTTAATTAGAGTGGTGAAATTACATTATCAAGATGTCATTAATTATTTGGCTTATGGTATTTTGCTTGGAGAAGAGGAAATGAGTCCTCGAACAGTAAATCATTATTCGCTCTGAGATGTGGGCAATCCTTTCTAGCTTGATACATGTGAGCTCCAAAAAGTATTCCAGTTAACTTGGATTTGGCTAAGGGCCTAATTTCTCAGCCTGAAAGCTAATTTAGGGGTTCCAAAATAACAGCAATTTTGACTGAAAAACAGGTAAATCTTGTTATCTTCATGCCTATTCAATTCTAATTTCTGCTCCTTTTTTGCATTGCGATTTTGTTATCAACGACCCGTAGATGAGCAATGGGGAATATCCATAAGCCAGTCGTCCGTTAGCCATACTTCGTGTAACAGATGCAATTAACTGCTCCATATTTTGCGCAATGGTGAGATTTTCTATGTCATAAGTGGAGCGGCAAGCTACCAAAGAAATTTTTAATTGAATTGCTCGTCTCTGGCGCGGCTTATTTTAAGAGCTGCTGATGATATCCTAAAGCAATATATCTAAAAAAAGTATCAGATAAACAGTTACTTTATTTAACATCCCTGTATTTTCCTCTCAAATTCCGAAAAGGCAAAGAAGGATAATGCAAGAATGAAAAACCGCGCCAACATCGCTACAGAAGTTTTGGTTTTTTTTTATAAGTAACAGCGTGAATTATATCCAAGAGGAATATATCAAAACAAATTCAACATCCAGGTCCACCCAAATCGAGTGGGAGTTTACAAATTTCAACAGATCGTCGACATACGCCGACAGCAACTTTTTTTCTATTCTTGTCCTCTTGCTATTCTTCTTTGCGTTATTGGTAAATTTTGATATTTAATCGAAAGAGATGATATTCTCTCTCAGTTTGAGTAAATAGAAGAAGATAGTTGTTTATTGATAGTTACCATAAGTTTGTTTTGAAGTTTAATACAGAAGTAAATCGGAGCTTAGCTCAGTCAAGTCAAAAATTTTGAATTTTATGAAAACAAATTCATAAAATCTGTCCACTTATAAAAATTTCGGTTTTTTTTTTGAAGAGAGGGTGCATACTTACCCACATACTAATGCGCAAGTGTGCATTCGAGCAGAAAAAGGTTGTGGGTGGAAGGGGGATGTGGAGCGAACACAAACACATAGATAATTTTTTATTATATTTGCATGTGTGTATGCATGCATCATTAGGGGATGTGTGTGTGCTCGTATAACTCTTAGATAGCCTATGGAAACGATTTATTGTCTGCTCGTCGAAGTGTGAGAATTACTCCCGATCGAACATGAAATGTCATAAATTTCGACGCATTCATTAGCATTTAAATGTGGCGTAGTTGGAGTTGGAATTTTTGTGTTTTTGTTTATTGTTTGTTCCGGAGTATGCGAACGGCTGCGGAGTGTTGCAGTGTTGCAGTTCATTAATCAATTGAAAGTGTTTTTATTTTTAGCAAAACATACGACAAACATAGTTTTTGTAAACTTTCCAGGCCACCCACGTATCAGTCATGTTTGTCCCCCATTTTTGTAAGGGAAATAAATGCACAAATCGAAATCCGATATTCAACAAAATTAACTGGATATTTTCTTTATGCCCCAAAATGTACTATTAAATATTTTGTTGAAATTTTCAAATTTGCATTGCGACAAACATAATTTATCACAAGCGATTTTGTAGTTTTGACATTCGTCGGTGGCTCTGCTGACCGAGTGGATTCAGCTGTTGGAGATGCGCGCACGCTTACTTTTCACTGCCAACAGGTGTTTTCTATTTTAAGTGGCCTACTACTGATGATGCTCCTTGACTTCTAGCGAAGTACTCTTTCAAAGTGAATAGCATCATTTATCAGTTGGTTTGTATTTAAAATAAATATTTTGTAATTAATTTCGAAAATAGTCATTTTAATGGGACCGAACGTCCAAACGTGGCATTGCGTAGGTTAGAAAGGGCAGAGCAGCAGGAGCTAAACAAGAAGATACATACGTAAAAGAAGATTCATTCATACATACATACACATAAACATATCTTAAGTAGGGAGCTGGCGCGTGCGACTGCTTACGCTGCAACTTGGATTCGCCGAACTCCACATGTGGCCCATAACGTCGCGCAGGAGCCACAAAGCATCAGCGCTGAGGAGTAGCGTGCAGGTGAAAAATAAATTATTGTACCTTGGATGACTCACTATGAGTTGTGGTACAAATACATATATATCGATTTCAGCTCTTGTATAAGAGAAGAAAGATGACGCTCTGCTAAAAGGAACACTCTCGCTCCTGCCATAACCGCTATATTATTAAATCTTCTTAAATGAATATCAATAACTGCATTATTTTAATATAAGGCGTCTTCGGTCCGTCACTTATCTGCTCGACTAATTTGACGCAACATTTGCAACAACAAAATCATTGAGCAAGATTCGCCGCTAGCGAGTATTTTACAAACAAATGTAATTTTAGGCAACTATTTTCCCGCACCTCTAAGATATGTTGCTTCACCTATTGCTAACAATTGGCGAAATGAAGAGGCCTATACTAGTACTCGTTTGCATCTAAGATCGTCAAGTACTCCGTTGAAATGAAGTCTTTATGTGAGTTCTTCGATCCTGAACTTTCAGCCTATGATGCAATCAGAGCTAAATCACTATATTGTTGGAATAAATTTTTGTTTTATTAGAATCTGGCAGAGAATTTCATGGAATTTATTTTTTGAATATAATATCCGCCATATGTCCGCCGCTCCATTTGATTAGTTCAATTTTTTGGAATCAAATGCCATCGATGGTTAGGTGGTTAATTTTTGGAAACAAATACTTGACTCATCAGGTGGATTGAATTTATTCAAGGTGGACAAATCTGCGAGTGCCTTTTGGCCTTCAGAAATCGTATTAGAATATAATATACAGACGAGCATGAAATCATTCCACTGCTGTAATGGAAAAAAATGGACCTCGATAAACTCTTCTTATCAAGTTCTCATCCATCCATAAGGAGCTTTTTGTTTGGATATGCATGGGTTCATTGATAGGGAACCTATTAACAAGTAAATATGCAACATTTACTACCATCCCAAACGGTTATTACGCTTCGGCCTTAGGATGAGCGCAACTATTCTGATAATATACACATACTACCAGGGTCGTTTGAAAAGTCCGAGCAAAGTCAGAGAGATGGCACTACTGGCGCATATCGAGGTTATTTTTAGTTAGTAGCTTCTCTTGGGAGAACTCACACAAAGTTTAAGTCAGATCGATCTATTTCTTTGTGTTTCATTTCATTTGAGTCGAGGAAGCTGAATGATTTTTCTTTTCTATCATTTACCATCATGACATCGCACCAGTTCACGCCTTAGCAGTTGTAGTCTCAAATTAATGTGAACAGGAATCCAACTCGTTTCACATTCCCCTTATTCTCTAGACTTTCTTTGGAGAAGGAGGATCGTCTTTATATTTAATATAAAAAAGCATATCACCAATGTCTGCATGCCAGCAGTAGGAGCTACTTTTAGCTTAATCTTAAGTCACCGTTCTTTTCTATACCCTGTCTCCCTGCTTTCTCATGTCTTACAGAGTATGCTTTAGATTTACTGGCTGAGCTGCATAATGGTGGCTCTTCCTCAAGAATCTTCTCTATTTGGTGTACAAGTAAATTATAATGGTTCAGGGAAAAACGAATATCTAAAAATGCTTAGCACACAGTTTTCGAGAAAATCCATAGCTGCCTCTGACAATTTAATATTATAGAATAAATATATATATATATATATAATTGGCGCGTACACCCTTTTTGGGTGTTTGGCCGAGCTGTTCACAAACGGAGGGACCTACAGTTTCAAGACGACTCCGAACGGCTGATATGTTTTAGGAAGAGCCTTTTCATGGCAGAAATACACTTGGAGGTTTCCCATTGCCTGCCGAGGGGCGGCCGCTATTAGAAAATTTGTTTCTTCTTTTTGGTCTTTCACCGAGATTTGAACCTACGTTCTCTCTGAGTTCCGAATGGTAGTCACGCACCAATGCATTCGGCTACGGCGGCCGAATTATGGAATACCCCAACTATTTATTTTTTTAGCAGCACGGATCGCCACAAAGGACTTGATTTATATACTTATATTTAGTTTAACACTAATTGCGGCCACCGTAGCCGAATGTGTTGGTGAGTGACTTCCATTCAGGAGTGCGTAGACTCAAGTCTCCGTGCACGAAACAGCAAAATAATAGAAAACATTTTTTCTAAAAGCGGTCGGCTCTGGGCAGGCAATGGCAAACCTCCGAGTGTATCTCTGCCATGAAAAAGCTCATCACAAAAGCAATTATTTATTAAAAAATTCCTACTTCACTTTCCAAAGATATATTAAAACATAAAACTGCTAAAACATTAAAGAAGCAAAAGCTAACATGAAGGTGAATTCATAGCCAATAGTTTTGTTGTGAAAATGTTGGGAATTTGAGGGTGTTAGAAAATGTCCAACCATATTTTGGGGAACTACTCGAACAAGTCGACGACCACTACTTGGTTCTTTAAACAATTAAGGCAATATATTTTTTTTTTAATTTGGTAGCACTTATTGTAAGATACTCACAGAAATATGATAAAATTGGGCTATAACCGAGATTTCAATTGTTTTTTAATCTTTTTTATTCCTTGTATTCCTATTATTAACTTTTAGATGAAACTCTCAAGTACAACTTAGAACTACTATAGAAAACATCTTTCTGCACATATTATCGCTCCAAGACGGGGCGTAGAGCGAAACTATCACCGATATGCCGCACCAATTTGTTCAATCGAAAACAAAAATCTCTATATCCAACAAATTGCCTTAGCAAATTGAGGATGATCTGTGATAATCGCCCGCACCCTCGTGTCTTTCCCAGGACACGTGTTTCCTGAAATCACTTGCAACGTGACGGTTTAAGGCTCAACATCAGCTAAAACAGTTTCAACACAGGAACCACTCACTGCCTTCAATTTGAGCAATTCCAACAACATCTTAAATAACTTAGTGTATAGAGCACACGATAGCACTCGCCTTTCCGTATAATGACCAGGTCACGTGCCAATCTAATGCTTGCGTCACCTTTCAGTCAGTGCTACCAAATTTTTACCAACATCCCCAGCAGCGAAGGGCGTATTTGTACGAAATATTTACAAGTAACTGCAATGAAATTGTCGAAGGCTGACACCCGACATTGTTTCAAATATTTTTATTACATTAAACTCAAATCGATAGGGCGGACCAACTACTCGTATTCGCATTCGTATACAAAAGTGTTTAACTGGTGTGCCATGGCAAGAGAGGAAACACCAGCTTTACTTTAAGTGCGCGCAATTCGAAAAACATTTTATTACTGGTTTTAATTTCACTGCCTCTTCGACACCACATTTTATGGATTTGAGATATGATTCAGGATATGAGCACCGAGTGACTGACCCATGCAGCTATAGCCACGCCTAATTGGAAAGTGAATGTAGTGGTGCCACCACTCCAACAGTCGAGTTGGCCACAAATACCACAAGTTCACAATGTGTCTGTGTGTTTGTGTGTGTGACTGTCAACTTTTACTGAGTAAATAAGGTTGGTGACGGGGGCGGTGGTGGATTACAGCAGTAAGTTAGTGAAATTACTTTGTTGTAAATTAATTAAATTAAAACACAATACACAACTACAACGAATTAATGTGGCATTTTACGACTTCCATTTACTTACTTAGAGGATTGACCCAGCTGAGTGTGGTTGCGGGTGATTTTGGATGACACTTTGACACGCGTAAGCTAGTATTCTAATTATGTTCAAGGTTTCTCTAAGACAATTGCAGTGACCATTAAAATCAATGAATATTATGTTTTCATTTACCTTATGTGGGTCTCAGAACACTCCAGAACGGTATTGATCAATAACACTATGTAACAAGATTTTTATCCATGGGTTGTAATTGTTATTTCCTAGTCAGTTAGGTCCCAAAAGTATAGAAAACAGCTATTGTCCCAAGATAACTTTGCTTTTGTGACCATGGCAGCGCTTTTTTGAAAAATACGTTATCGTCTATACTTATATATTGTATGTACATGTTCAATAAAGCATACCAATTAAAGAATGCATTTGAAAACTATTTTACAAACATTGGTTAAACCCTAGATGCAGTACACACTACATTAGAGATTTGTTGTGGTTTATTGAGAGTTGTTTCTTATTTTATTACAGATAATTTCGTTCAAACATGGCTTCACGAGGCTGCAAGTATCCTGCAGATGCATTTTGTTATGTCTGCGGATATTTTATTAAAACAAGAGCGAAAAAGTACTCCTGGCAAACATGTTTTAAAATGTGCGAAGCTTACAATGCTTATTTCGGCATGCCTGTGGGTGATCAAGACAAATCCTGGACACCTCATTTCGCCTGTGAAAACTGCAAAAGGACTTTGGAAGGTAAGACATTTTAAAACTATATTGCTTTGTTATGGGTAAAATAAATGTTTCTATTAACTTTTTTATTAGACGGTACTTTTCTTTTCTAATTTTTTTTTGCAGGATGGTACAGAGGGGAAAAGAGAGCTATGAAGTTTGCTGTGGCAAGAGTTTGGAGAGAACCCACTGACCATTCAAGCAACTGCTTTTTCTGCATGGTGGACCCTTCCAAACGTCGGACTGGCAAAAAAGCAAGTTCAATCATGTATCCTGGCATTCCTTCATCCATGGCTCCAGTTCCACACAGCTCTGGCCTCCCCGTTCCTACTCCTCCAGAGAAAGAGCAGGTGTCTTCCTGTGAGAGCCAAGAGTGAGGAAGACAATGAAGGTGAAGGATTTAATTTACTAGCTGATAACAGAAACCCATACTATCCCAACCAAAAGGACATGAATGATTTGATCAGAGATCTTGGTCTCACCAAGTCCAATGCTGAACTTTTGACGTCCAGACTGATGCAGGGGAATTTGCTGGATCCTAGTGTTAAAGTCTCATGTCAGAGAAAGCGTCACGAACTATTTTCCAACTTCTTCATCAGCGAAGATGGGCTCTGCTTCTGCCACGACGTGACCGGTCTGTTCGAGAAAATCGGAATTGATTTAGACCCAAAAGAGTGGCGCCTCTTCATTGACAGCTCATGCAAGAGTCTCAAAGCCGTGTTGCTCCACAATGGCAACAAGTATCCGTCTCTTCCTCTGGCGCATTCAGTATCTCTCAAAGAGAACTACAACAATGTCAAGAAATTGCTGAACGCATTGAAGTATGAGCAACATGGCTGGGAAGTGATCGGAGATTTCAAAATATATTAGTGACATTCTTAATGGGCCTGCAAGGCGGTTACACCAAGTTTCCTTGCTTTCTTTGCCTGTGGGACAGCAGGAACGACAGTGCACACTACAGTAAGCGTGAATGGCCACAACGAACTGAATTTACAGTGGGGAGGAACAACGTCAAGTGGGAGCCCTTGGTGGACCCTCAGAAGGTACTGATGCCACCACTACACATCAAACTGGGTCTTATAAAGCAATTCGTCAAAGCTCTCGACAAAAATTCTTCAGCGTTCAAGTACCTACAAGACTGGTTCCCTAAGCTCTCTGAGGCGAAAGTTACAGCCGGTATCTTCGTTGGACCACAAATAAAGAAAATCTTCGAGTGTGAGGAATTCCCCAAGAAGCTCACTCGTGTTGAGAAAGCTGCTTGGATGAGTTTTGTGTCAGTGGTACAGGGGTTCCTAGGCAATCACAAAGCCGCAAACTACGTGGAGCTGGTCGAAGGTCTGGTGGAGAACTACGGCAAAATGGGCTGCAGGATGTCTCTGAAACTCCATATTCTGGATGCACATCTTGACAAATTCAAGGAGAATATGGGAGCATATTCAGAGGGACTTTGAGCGGCGATACCAAGGGCAATACAATGAGAACATGATGGGAGATTACATTTGGGGATTGATAAGAGAAAGTGACTCGCAGTATAAACGCAAATGTCGAAAAACTACCCACTTCTGATTTACTTTTATGTTTTTGGTTTTCTGAAGTTTTAATAAAATCTAGTTTTGATTTATATGTGCTGTTCTGTATGATTTTCTCTGTAGTAAAAGACTCAAACACGTTTTTCTCATAATTTTAGCATATTTTAATGAATCTCATTGTCCTGGTGACAAAAGCAAAGTTTCCGAGGAATATTAGGTGGTTTCCATACTTTTAAGACATAACAGACTAGGAAATAACAATTACATCCCAAGGACTGAGAAATTTTTTATTTTTGTTACATAGTGTAATAGGTCCTCTATCTTCTACTCTATAAACTATTTGAGCTCTTCAGTGGCGTAGCTAATTGCATTGTTTTGAAATCATTTGTGGTTACCGTATTAGCTTTGGTCAATAATGATAGATTACAAGATTTGGCCATCCAAAGCAAATTGCGAGAGTAATTTTGATTGCTACGTCATAGGAGACGTGACAGCAGAATTGTGAACGCTGAAATTTTTGGAAGCTAATGAAATTTAATGAAAACTCAAAAAGGATGATTTTCTCGCTGTTTCAATTTTATTTCTTTATTTATTTAAGTTAATGGTAACAACCCTGATTGGCTAGATTTATAAGATTACTTAACAATACTTAGTACTAAGACTGAATTAGTGACTTAATCAGAGCCTGGGTAATGCAAAATCAAGATCAATACTTCTAAGAAATCGCTAAAACTCTTCAAGTCCTCTTTTAAGAGGGACGCAATCAAGGTAATTAGATCTGAGAGCTTCAACATAAAATAGATTCTAAGAGTCAATGGTCCCTGATATTGCATTTATCGTAAATAAACTTTAAACATTTGAACGAATCGTCTGACCTCAAGTGAGTGGTAAGAGACTATGAAAGTAAAGAGGTTGAAAAGCAAAACGTACAAAGTTGGTTAGCGTACAGGTTTGATTGAAAAGTAATGAGCCTTATTTTTTTTAAGCAGTTTTATTAAACCTTTTGGCTTATACAACTAATATTCTTCCAAATAGGACCCTTGAGCGTCAATACACCGCTGGTAGCGGTCCTTCCACTGCTGGAAACATTTTTTAAACTCATCCGCCGGAATCGCGTTCAATTTGGACCGCCTCGATGGACTCGAAACGAATTCCCTTCAGCTGGTCTGGGCTGTAGGGAGGGTGGGGAAGCACCGGAACCCCCATCTTGGACAATGCAGAGGTGCAGAGGAAGGCGGTGTGCGCCTTGAACGACTTGTACCACCGTTTTACCTGGGCACTGGACAGAGATTGGTCCCCGTAAGCCTTATTGAGTAGCCTAATGGTTTCGGTACTCGTTTTGTTTAGCTTTACGTAAAATTTGATCGAGTAACGTTGCTCCAACGATCGCTGCATTTTCGCCACGGCAAAATCCTAACACACTTTTAAAACAGCTTCCACGCGCGGAGCGATGTTGACTGCACCGCTGTAGGCAGCGAACTGGGACCAGTTTCTAGTGGAAGGGGAAGGTCCAACAATCATTTTCCCCCGCCAGCCGACTCGGTTGATCGCTTGGCAGACGCTCCGCGCGGGAAGGCTCATTACTTTTGATTCAAACCCTGTATTTGGCGTTGGAGGCGTATATCTTGATGCTGTTTCTCAAATGGAGGCACCTACAGTTTCAAACAGACTCCGAACAACAAATGGCTTTTTATGAGGAGCTTTTTCATAGCAGAAAAATACTCAGAGATTTGCCATTGCCTGTCGAGAGGCGATTACTATTTAAAAAACTGTTTCTATCATTTTGCTATTTCATGGAGACTCGAATGTATGCACTTCCGAATGGCCATTCCCATTCGGCTTGGTAGGTTGAAATAGTTGTCCACTGTGGGACACACTCAGGCGCATAGCGCATTGGGATGCTGTGTGGGGAACCTGTCCTTATCTCTCCTAAAATCAGTGTGGACCAAAAATCACATTGGACATTAAAAAATTTTAGAATATCACTGATTTCCACAGTACTGAGATTTTCCAGTTAATTAAAAAATTATCTACCTTAATTGTAAATCTAAGTCTGGATGGAACGAGACAATGCTACTGGAGCTGCGAGATTGTCTCTTGCTCATTTTTATTCAGATAGCTTCAGCAGAAGTCATGTGTTTACGCGCCCATCCTCTGAGCGTGCCTGCCTATTAGGCAGTGCGCCATTGTAACAGAAATCAGTGTGCTAAGACTGTGTTTATTTTGGCTTAGCAGAGATTTTTTGCGTTTAGCTCTGTCGTCGTGTAACTCGATGGCAACTCTGACCCTGGTATCCTGGTCTCCCTTAGCTAAACAGTGCTTTTTTATAAGCTAAGTCCAGAAAAAAGCTGATAACTATTTATAGCTTACTTTTGCTTACTCTAGGCTTGGTACTCCGATAAATTGCCCCTCTATAGCCCAAAAGTTGTTTATCCGCTGGATTAGGATACATTTTTTTTTAATTATTTATATTTTTTTAATATTTTTCTTACTGCTTCTACGTTATTTATGAAGGCGCAGCAATGCATGCCGGGGATAAGCTGTTGTAAGCGCCGCAAGTGTTCATATGAAGCTTCACCGTCACCTGCCGCAATAATGGTTATCACTTGCTGACCGCCACTATGCACAGTAATAATATTAAATAAACAAGCAAAATATCAGCTGTATGTGTTTGTGCACATAAAAATAATTTCACTAACGAGCCACCGAACAATTACTTCTTACTAACCATTCTATTGTTTTTCAATTAGCCAAAAACTCGTAAACACATGAATGAAGGCAGCAAACCGCAGAGTGTCAGCATGATAAGGCATCTCGAAACAAATAATATAATTTGTGTGTTGGCGATTGCATAGCAATAACTTAATAAGGGCCGTACAGTGACTTTTATGCCTCATCTAAATTGGGTTTGTTGGGCACCTGACTGACGGCGGCGCATAGGGTTTGTTATATCCTGATGGCGATGATTAAGCAACTATGCGCTGACCACTGACTGCCCAGTCGCGCTCAACTGCTGACTGTTGGGTGCAAGAGTGAGAAGGCCGCGCCGCATGTAATACCACACAGACCAGCTTGAGTAATTCATCATTTATTGGGGGAGATTTTCATCTAAGCAACGAGCCTTGTGTCGAAAAAAAGAAACGCTAACGGTGTTCTGTGCGCATACAAGCGTGCGTAGTTGGAGGCGCCCGAAATTTGACAGCATTGCATTGTTTGCTTAATTTATATATAATTACTTGCGGTTTTAAATGACTTGTAATTCGCTAATGATAGCATCGCTTTGCCATGAGTAGGCAGTAGGTGGGCACAAAAATTACCGCTATACAAAGATGGATCTCTGACATTTATGTTCGGTATGTAGCTTACGTTTGCTTTCGGACCCTGCTGCGGGTCAGACCAATCAAATTAGGCAGCAGGAAGCTCATGATTGGCTAGCGCGGAAACACGTGTTTTGGTGAATTTGCTTATTTTTTTTATAACATACATAGGTTTAGGTGCATTTGCGGACAAATGGTCTAAGGCGAGGTAACTCCACAGGTACGAATTGCTCGGTAGAAGGAATAATTTGCGCAAAGTGAGGCGAGGCATATGAATTAGAGTACTACAGAATTTTTTTTTAAATCATAGAAAATATGCTTGGCACATTTTTTTAATGTTGTTCTATATTCCTTTCTTTTATAATCTGATTTTCATATGGTTATAATAATTTCATTCGCCGAAGATTAATTGCCTCTTTCCGTTTGATTTGTTGTTGCTTTCACTATCTGCGCGTTGTTTGATCGCTTTCAACCATCTAACAACTTTTTTTTACATATAATCGATGCGGCGATGCCGCGTAGGCACTGCAGCCACTCCGATCTTGGGCTGCCGATATTAGCAAGCAATAAATTAGCCATCTACATCACGTACTTGCCACAACAACACCAGCAGCAATCACAGCACACAATGAAAAACCTGCCCACCGCAAAGGTAATAATAATGCCCAAGTGGAAAACAACAACTTTATACTGAGTTGTAAGAAAAATGAATACATATGCATGTCTGTGGCTTGATCCAGAATAAGTGGCATTCTGGTAACAGACACCGTCCCGCTGGTTGCATGCCTGCGTTCAACACAAAAAACAGGAAAAAAAAATCACTGCTCTTTCGACGGTTAATTTTGGTTTGAGATAATTATAGAGCGGCAAGTTGTTGCAAACAGAGATGCCGCAACACCTCTGCTTCCTCAACTTCGTAGCGCTCACCTCTTACCCTTTCCTTCCGCAGCGCTGGAGTTTGCAAAGTTTGCGCTGAGTGCTGTGTGCTGCTGCGCGTTCACGCATTGCAATTCATTTCATTAACTATAGAACAACAACTCAATGACTTTAACTCCACACAAGTAGTCGCATCGAGATCAACCGACAAAGCTGACGACGATTACTTAGTACATAATAGGCGAGATGAGATGATGAGACGCCTTTGCCAGATCACTATGCAAATGACTTGGAAAAAATTGAAATTTGAAAAAGGCGAGCCAAGTAGCACCGAGGAAATGGTAACTCCTAAAACTACGCGATTTTGGCTGAGTTTAACAAAGCGCGCCAGTCATTTTTTCTCGTGCTAATCGGCGCCAGTTGGACACACCAAGTTTAGCCAAGCCCTTCTCCACCTAGTCTTTCCAACACAGAGGACCTGATCTTTCCACCAGCTGGTAGCGCATCGAATACTTTCAGAACCGCACCGTTTGTATCCATTCGGATGATTCAACGTAGCCGCTGGATCTTTATTCACTGCGCTGTGTCCAAGTCATCGTAAAGCTCATACTGCTCATTGTTCCATCACCTCCTGAACCTCTCAGACCTTGTCTTTAAAAGGAAAGAAATGGCAGAGTGAAAGAGAAGGGTTGGAATAGAGACAGAGATGGCTTGTCCTGTGAGAGTGTTCCAAATACTTTGGGCAATCTGAAAATATCGTCCAGTTTGAGAGAAGGAATTTTGCTCATTCTCATGGCTTAGGAACCCAAAATTCGTAGTTTTGCTCGAGGAAAGGTAGGACACTCAACGGGAAAATGCTCAGTGCTATCCGGCTCCTCTAAGCAAGACAGACAAATCGTGTTCTCAATGATTCCAATGGTGGTCATAAGCTGACCCCAGGGATTGTACATCAACCGAACGTCTTGACGTGAAATTTTAAAATACTTTTATTAAAGTCGCCGTATTAAACCGTCTTAGCCGAATGAGGTAGATGCGTGACTACCATTCGAAAGCGGCAGGGTTCAAATCTCCGTACATTTCTGCCATGAAAAAGCACTTATAACTGTAGGTCCCTTCATTTGTGGAACAACACCAGGTCGCACGGCACAAATAGGAGGAGGATGTCGCTCAAACCCTTAACAAAAATATACCCGCCAATTATTTTTATTTTATTTTTTAATTTAAATAGAATTTTCCGCAGTAAAATAAATGCAATTTTTTCAATACCATCAAAAAATTTGTGACTTCTTGGAGTTCCTTTACGGACAGATGTATGCAAGCATCACGCACACAAAAGTACTGTTAATGATTACATCAGCTCCTACACCTCCCTATATATGCCTCCTGACAGCGCAAACATGCAACAAGCAACGAAACAAGATTACTTCTAGTCTGCCACTCATCATTGCGGCAATGTGGAAATCAACGTCAAAATTTTCCACAAAATGTTGATCTTCATCTGCGCGTATTGATAGCTAACCAACATTCTCGATATTCATGCACCGTCAACCTGCTTTAGTTGCTTCATTCCGCACAACACTGCACGACAATGGAGATGAGGAATGGGTTACCCACGGCTGGTGCGTTCACGCCTCTCCTCTCCGTGAATCGCCTTCCGATCAACGTTGCATGTTGCTAGTGCGCCTCCATAGTAGCTAATCAAAAAATTTCTCACCTCTTTTTTAATAGATGTGATGCGCAGTCACATTGACGGCAGTTGTCTCGATTGCTGTTGTTTTTGCTTTTTGGTGCCGACCTCCAAAAACGCCCTCTAGCCTGTTCTTCTTTCACCTCTGCCGCTTGTTTTTTTGTCCGCGCTGGGAATTTATCGCTCAAGTATGTGTGTGTGTGAGCATGAGTATGTATTGGTGTTTGGCTACTTCTTCGGGAGGCGTTTTGCTGCGCTGAATGCTCTGTCGGCGATAGAAAGGTGAAATGGATCTTTTGTCTTAAGCCGCCGCGTGTTGGATGCTAGCGAGCGTGCGTCGAAGCTGTGATATGTGGTGTTAAGGTAATGTACGGTGAGGTAAGGTAAGAAGATGAAGGAGCGGCGTGATTCACGACGGCCGCGGCGGCGAGTATTTAGTGCTGCTTAATAATGAGCGCATCTTGCGCCCGTTTCGATGGGTCGTTGAGACAGCAAGTTTGGCACCACGTTAGTGTATTTCAAAGTAGGAGTTCTCTAATGTGGAAATGTAGATGTGTTTGTTGCATGTGCGGTGGCGGCACTTCAGCTATTTGAGTTGTTTTAGGTTCAGATCTTCTAAGTGGCATTCCCACAAAAAGGGGTTAATCGATTTTAAATCGCTTGCGATGGTATTTTGATTGAGGCAATAATTCATCTTTTATTCTTTGTTGAAAACGAGGTGAGAGTGAGCACACATCCATAATGAATTGGTCTGGTTTTTTAAAGCAATTTCTATCTTCACAGATATACACAAATACCTAAATTTTTCTGAAACCATTAAAGGTCAAAATTAAAGAAGTAATGATGGACACATTAACAGTTAGTTTTCCGTGGGACATAAGAAAATAATAAGAAATAAATTAATGCATAAAAACAGTCACTTACTTTCTTAAAGTTTCCGGAATACTGGAATTAAAAGTTCGATTTTCTTCAGAACGATTGGGGCCTGAATCCTCTGAAGACAGAACTTATCCTGTTCACGAGGAAATATAAAATACCCAGAGCTCTACTTCCTTCAATAGCGCGCGCTCCGTTGGTGCTTTCTGTAAGTAAGCTGGTATTTTTTTTTTAGTTTTATTTTCTTTTTGTTTTTTTTTCTGTCGAAATTCACGACACTTTTCTGCATTATTTTTCGGCATAATTGCGGTAAATATTTAAAAATGAAAATATTTACGAATATAAAAATACGGACGCAATACAGCACACGCGGTTGTTATTATGAGCGTCGTAACGCGTATAATACACAGACGTACTAACATACACGCAAACATTCGTAGGACGCTTGGTTTGAATTTTTTATACATATGTATGTATGCTATACTATGGCCTAGCCTATGTACGTACATACATATTTGTATTCTGAACTTCCAGCAAAACAATGCTTATTAATATACACATATGCATCTACATACAACCGCACACACAGGCCACTCACTTTATTCCTGTAAATGCGTATGTCGTCCAAAGTTAAAATTCTATGCCTAGCGACTACAAGAACAAAATGCATTAATAGGGGCAGGCGTAGCGGCCATCATCCTAGTTGCCATAGCGCTGAACAGTCGCGGCGGCGCCGAACAGTTTCAACTATTGTACTGTGCAACAAAAACTCATCATCAAAAAATTGATTTATAAATTCGAGCTCATAGTTCTAAGAGCAAGTACTTTCATTCATAAAACGAGCCGCCCATATGCTAATTTTCTCGACAATTCGAAAATAGTCAATATTGGAATATTTCGCGTAGAATTATTTGCCAATATTCAATTTTTATCAAGTCGAGTGCCCGCGGCTCCGTAAATATGTTTGCACCCATATATGTATGTAAATATATGTTTCTAAATGCTCGACAACCGCAGCTGCCTGTTCAAGGTTACTGTACACTAGGCCGGGTCGATTTGTGGGAAGGCAAAAAAATCGCCCATTGCTCTGTGAAAATCATATTCTAGGGATCAGAATAAGAAATTTTGCCGAAGGAACCATACCTCTAAAACGATTTCTGATGTCCCGCAATATGGGTCGAACTTTTTAGTTTCTTTTCTATAACTCACATTCATTCATTTACATATGTTCTGACTAAATAAATTTCTTAAGAGAAAAAATAGATAATATTATAAATAAATAAAAATAAAGAAAAAACATAGCCATTTAGCTGATTTTTTCATGTAAAGGCCAAAAATGGTGATATTTTGAAATTGGGGGACATCAGAATTTGTTTTAGAGGTATGGTTCCTTCGGCAAAGTTTCTTATTTTGATCCCTAGAATACGATTTTCATAGAGCAATGAGCGATTTTTAAATCGACCCGCCCTACTGTAAATGCAATGCTGTGCCTATGAATGCGCGCTGGATTTCTTGAGAAATTTTACCGTATGTTTTGCTGTGGCGAGGCACATATGTACATACACACAACATATATACATATATCCGCATATATACATACATATCTATATAAATTCACAAATTTAAATTTGCTTATGCCATCCTTCTGTGTGCCTGGTAATGAAGCATTTTCTATACATACATATATGTATATACGTATATCTTTTTTCTTCTTCTTTTTGGTGTCGCTTTTTCGTTTCATCGAGTCTCAAATCACTCCCAACGATTCTAAAGAAGTTTTCACTTCAAAATGGAGCTCGCTTCTAGAGTTGCATTTTGGCTCTATACCACCGTTATAAAGCCAGTTTTGTTATATGGGGTCATAGTTTGGAGGAACTCAATGGAGAGGATGGTATCGGTGAAGACGCTGGATAGAGTTCAAAGGTCTGCACGCATTGGAATCAGTGGGGCGCATCGAACCACTCATACTCCAGCGCTTAATGTAATGTTAAATGTGGTACCTGTTGACATCGCAGGCAAAACTGATGCTGCACGTACCGCAATCAGACTGAGAGGTTTTCACTTTCTCATCTAGGTACACACAGGTCACAGCGACATTGCGGGAAACTGTAAGACGGAAAAGCTGAGATGATACTCGGAACCTCGGGATCCCCTTGACCACCTGCGGTATCTTCCTGGAAAGATGGGCTCCGTATCAACTCAGCTAGCGCTGGGCAAGTACACAAACTTGTAAGGTCGCGGAATCCTTCTGGCCACGTGTGGATCGAAGGCGTTCGATTGATCTTCTTAGGTCGACAAAATCTCAGCTCTCAAATTCCGTGGGTGTTTTCACAGGGCACTATCCGCGACGTACGCATACTCTGAGACTAGGAACTACCACAAGTCCTTTTTGCGTCAGCGCTGTATGGAGGATGAGATGTAATTATCTCAGCACCGTCAGCTGCTATGCACTTACAGGGCTAAGATTTAGATATCCTGGCTCTCACTTCTTTGCTACGCCTGCTAATGTAGCAGGCTTTGATACTCAAAATCTGATAAACTTCATAGCAACATAAAGCGATTAACACAGCCGCAAGGAAGTCATCGTTCATAATCTACTAAACTCACCCTCCTTCCCCCAACCAAATTCAGGCGGCCGTCGCAGCTATATGAGCTGACGCGTGACAACCATTCGGTGGTGCCTAGTTTCGAAACCCTTGGGATAGAAAACCAAATAATAGAAAAATTTGTTTTCTATTATATTAACGGTTGCCCCTTGGAGTGTATTTCTGCCATGAAAAAGCTCCTCTTAAAAAACCATCTGTCGGCATACAACTATAGGCCCTTGCAGCCTGTGAGGACTCAAACAAATCGGAGAGGAGCCCAACAGAAAGCTAATAAAGAATGTAAGCTGCAGTTATATATATAAAGGGTCTTTCAAAAGCGACGCCTCGATATCAGTAGTGAATAATCCATACAATTTTTTATGTCAACAGTTGTAAGAAAACAGTTGTATAATTTTATAAGATAGGACAACGTGTTGAAACTATTCAAGCTTATTATGAAATGGTCGATCTTTAAAAACAACATATCGAAGAAAATTCATGATTTTCTTGATGGAAATAAGTCTGAATAAGTCGAAAATTCAAAGGTTGGTGAGAAAATTTCAATAAGCTGGTTCTGTCGAGGATAAAAAAGGCAAATAGACTGGCAGACCAAAAACTTGACTTTCTCTTGATAATATTGCTGTTGGCTGCTGTAACGAAATGTTGCTGAACAACCTGCAGCATCGATATCTCGTCGACGTTCTCAACAATTAGGCACTCATAAATCGACTGCTTGGCGGATTTTACCTGTAGTCGAGGACGACCACGGTGGACTTTTAAATAAGCGACTTTTCATATGTAATTGTGCAATAATTTTGAATAAAAATCGTAAAGCCTGAAGTCACCTAAACTTTTACAAGTTTTATTTTAAACAACATCTAAGTGCGTCTTTTCAAAGTCTCTTTCTTCTACTTAACTTCAGGCAGCCATACCAACCGGATTTGCCTTTAAATATTTTTAATAGTATTTTTGTAAAAAGCTGGTATCAATAAAATAAATTTTAATAAAGAAAAAATTCTTGGGGAAAAATGAAAGCTTTAGTACTAATCTCTTAGTCTTCAATAAGAAAAATAAATGTATTATAATTTCAACAATTGAAATGGCATCGAAAAATCCTTTATTTCAAATATTTGCGTGAAAACTATTTTTTTTTCAATGGGGAATATGCTCTCCAATGCCTTGTAAAGGACATTTCTTAAATCTTAATTCAAAATGTTAAATGAGTTGGCAAAAATGTTTACTAAAAAAATTATAATGGGAACCGGGTATAAATTCAATAATTTGAATAATTTATTTTACTGATATAAATAAATAAATAAACATAAAAAACAAGAGAAGAATAAAAATTTAAAAAATGTGTGAGAACCGGATATAAATTCAGTAATATGGCCAGCGTTGATTTCATGCTGGTTCCAAATTAGCATAGCCTAGTGTAATTAATGGCCGCGCTTTAAAAAAATGTCAATGACCAAAACCTTCCAAAAAGGATTAATCTTCAGAGCAGAGAAATATTCTGTTGCCTGTGATAAATTGCTCGCGGTTAGTTTTTATAGGTGCTTCTGTCAGATATGTGACATATGTACTTGCATACATATATAGACACCTATACACATACATATCCTTATACTGATATTTAAATACCGGTGGCCAGAGCTGGAATGTGATTAGTGGCCGGCGGTTAATCTCCTCAATAAAATAGAAATGGCGTCGCCAATGCGTGGCGGATTGACACGTTTGCGGTTTCGGTTGGCGGCGCAGAAATTTAAATCAATTGAAAATATTACGTCTGTAATGTAAATTTATGTTAGCTGGCAAGTGGCTATTTTACTTGAGGGCTGCATATTTGTATGCTGTAAATGAAAAATATGTATGTAAGTATATAAATGAAGTAAATATCAAAAAATAACAACTTGAAGTGAATGGCAGTAGGAAATGAAAAGGCTTTAAAGCAAATATTAGAAACTCTTTCTATATAATTTTACTTTTTTTCTATGCACTTGCAAGCCACTTATAGCCAGCCGCTGTACATAAGTGTATATAATATACTAATATATGCAAAAATGATAAATAATTATATGAGTATGCACATACTTAGCAGCTTTTGTGTATGCTCACTTTATGACCATCTCACCCCCAACGGCTGTTGGCCATCAACTCCCTGTGCTCCGAGTCTCATCAAGTCATCAGCCAAAAACCGCCCAGTCGGTTAACCAGAAGGCTATCACTACAGCTACGTGTACAACCGGTGCAACAGCAAATTCCATTGTCAGTTGCTTAAACTTTATGACTTGGTGCTTTGGCAACAACATCAACAACACACACTTATCCTGGCTTCATGTCGTACGCTCGTCATTTGCCGCAATCTTAAGCTGATGATCAGCGACAAACGATCTTTCACTCACAATCACTTGGATGATGGTAACCGTGGCGGTTGTGTTGCATGATGGATTCATACCACCAACAAATTTGCCACTGATGAATGATTCGCGCTATGGTGCCATAACTACCACAACTCCCGGGCTATGATCACCGAATGAGCGGTGATCAATATGGGATTTACGGTGCGACGTCATTTGGCTATGTGAGTGTTGGCAAGCATCTGCGTATGTACATATGTGAGAGTGTTTGCAATACCTTATTGAGGACAAATGTGCGAGACATGGAGCCGTAACAACGTCGGTATCAGCAGTCAAGTGTGCAGTAGTGAATCAGACGATGGACGATAAATGTTGTAAACATGGTGCAGATATTTCATTCGGCTTCTGGAATGCATCGCTGAATTGGCCAAGATCAACCTCTGATCGGAGGATCATTTTTACTGCATGGAGCGCTGTGAAGCACATGCATACGTATACAGATACACACACAATTCTACGTAGATTT
Organism: Anastrepha ludens; assembly: GCF_028408465.1. Taxonomy (NCBI): domain Eukaryota; kingdom Metazoa; phylum Arthropoda; class Insecta; order Diptera; family Tephritidae; genus Anastrepha; species Anastrepha ludens. The sequence continues at coordinate 123,257,711 of NC_071501.1, forward strand.
TTCACATATGTTTGTATTTGAATATATGACTTTGGAAGACGGCCACAAGCTCTGCTTGCTCCATGGAATTAAATACGTTTTATGGCATTATGACAAGCGTAATTATTACGGATTTTTTATTATTTGCTCTGAAGAGCTGTCTGTTCGGCTGTATATGTGTGTACGTCGAGTTAGTTGGTTGCATTTGAGGCTGCTGAATTCCCAGAATCCACACACTGTTCATGAAAAGGCAAAAATAATTCCAAACTTGCGTGGGGTTTCGTCAGAATCTGGTGAATTAACGAATATAAAACCATAAAAGAACTATTAGACGGGTGTGATTTCCTGGCCAGAAATGTAGAAAAACAAGAAATGTTTGCTGTTTTGTAGCGAAATTGATTGAAAAAGTCGTTTATGAGGAATCACTTGCTTGCATGGCATGGCTTATTTGTTATCTGTTAATGAATTCGTCCTACTGCAAACGACAAAAGAAAGAATTTATTTATTTTATAATTAAATTTTTTTTATAAAAATATAGGTCGTACTACAACAAGAATCCTGTAAAGCAAAGTTTTAATATTTGTATAAAATCTATAAGAATTCGGCAAATTTTCATCGAAATTTCAAACCTTTTACCCAGAATTTTTAGAAAAATTTCAGGTATTTCGTTTCATAGTTCATTAAATTATAGTCCAATGAAGTTCAAGTTTTAAGTGGTGATTTTGAGAATTGTTTCTGCTGACGCTATTGTGTTTCTTCCATATAAAAAAATGTGTAGTAGGCGTTAAATGGAGAAAATGCGCAAGACCGCGACAGAAAGAAATTCCCAAAAATCGGTGTGATTTTTGAACTACTTGAAAGTTTCAGTTTATTGTATCAAAATTTAGTGAGCTATAATATTGCATACCTACTTGGCATTTTCTCAAAAATTCTGGTTACAGAGTTTGAAAATTTCATGAAACATCGCCGAAATCTTATAGAGTTTGTACAAAGCGCGAAACTTTGCATTGCCGCTCTAATGTTTCAATACCCCTTTTGTAGAACGATTTATCTGCCTCAAAATAGTTCTCAGTTTCAGTGAGAACTTTTTGATTCCAGCGAAATTTTGTGGATTTTTTTGATGTTTTCTGATGTTACCGCCTCATTTGGACGTCGACTACGTTATGCATCATCGGAGACTGTACGACCGCTTTTGAAGTCAGCAAATCATTCTTTTATTGTTGTTTCTGATGGAGCGGAGTCCTCATTACACTTTTCAAGCCATTGCCTCGGTACTTTTTTCCGATCAAAAGTCAGTGTAAAAGTAAAACGCGAAATTCTTTTCGATCCATTGTTTTGACAATAACAAAAGTAGCGTCCCGCTTAGTATTATAACTCACGACCTAATGAACAGAATATTATGAAATTCTAAAAGCAGTCTTTTTAAGGTTAGTCCTAAGTGAAAAAGGAGCGAATGCAATAAAACTTGTGACATCTATGCGTTAGGCTCGAAAATGTTCAGCCCATGTGTTATTGCATACTTCTTTTAATTAAGTGCAAATAACCTTTCACTTTATAATGCGGAAAAAAATTGTTACTTGTTGACAGCTGAGAACGGCTAACTGTGTTGACATTTCTGTTCAGTGAGGTTTGGAAAGTCATCATGAATCACTTAACACCACAACAACTCTTCCAAATTGTAGAAATCAATTCGTCGATGTTCTCAACTTGTTGGCTTTTGTTCAGCTTTATCTCAAGCTCTTAGAAAACACACCCGATACAAGTGTTGGAAAAATATCTTCAATCTTCGCGTTTTTTTAATAAAATTTGTTGGCAAATTCCTGCAGTAACTGACACTTAGCGGCTATCGTAGCCAAATGGGTTTTAGCATCACCAAAATTCGTGGCCATGGAACACTAAATAATAAAAATGTGTTTTCTAATAGCGGCTCGGCTGGCAATGACAATCGTCCGAGTGTATTTCTGCTTTGAAAATTTTTCGCATAAAAATCAATTTCTGCATCTGAAATTATTTGCTTTCTATCTGCATTTGGATCAAAATGTACTGCTCTTATTTGTCACAGCAAAATTGTTCACTGATGAAATTTTGTTTTTTGGCCAAGCCTCGTAATATAGATCACAATGTTTCGAACCTGATGTTATTCATCCCTCTTACTGCGTTTTCGGAACGTCTTCTGTTTTCGGCTATAGAATTTAGGAAGTGATATTCGACCCAGACGGTTTTCTATTTCATTGGAGAATTAAAGCAAGTGAGTTGAGAAAATTAGTTTTTAATGCTGATTACTGAAGGTAAAGTCTCCCTTGCACTCACGACAATTTTTTTTTGTTTTGGCGGGTGTCGGTAGGATTCAAAATGCCTTCCCACTTACAGCGACCATCAATCGACCTAGCCACCTAAAACAATCCCTCCTCCTCTTCTGGAGAGTTAACTTATCGGACGAAAACTCTGAGTTTCAGCCTGCAAACCGCCTAAATATGGAAGTAATCATTGCAAAAGCATATAACAACTTGACTTAATTGACAATCGAAAAATCGATCGTTTTTTACAGATTTCACTTAAATTTGAATGCACCTTATAACCATATCAATGATTATTCTTGCCATATGAGCACATCTTCCAAAACATAGATCGAAAAGGGAGGGTCAGATTGAATAATAACAATGTCTGAATAATGTTCGCCTCTATTCCACTATTGGATGGGCGCGTCCGCCAAAACTGTCAATCAAAACGCTGACAATCCGCTGATCCGTTGTTCCATGATTGCCTAAAGAAGCAATTAAACAACCATATACGTGAGTAGATACCCCGTAGGAAAAAATCTAAGCCAATGAAACTAGTTTCTGACTCAACGCTGGTACTATTTCGTTTTGTTAATTACGCACGTCTTCACTACTCATGGCACTAATCTTTTGCAGAGTGCGATAGCAGGAAAGCCAAACAAGTCGAATCTGTGGAAAATGACTTCGCTGTACCAGCTGATTCATTTCTTTTCTGGCGATTATTTGTTTGCTTGCATCTCATAGATATTTTGACACTCGAACTACCAAATTGCAGGAGCAAAATCCATGTAAATGTTGCTGGTGTTCAAGCGAAGTCACCTGCTATGAATTTGCCTTGAAGTCGGCTCTACGCTATATATAGGGGGTTTTTTGAATAGCCTGAAAACTCCAAATAATAATATATTACAAAACAGAAATACTGTTGGAATAGCACGCAGATACCATTATGGTTCATAGCGACACCAGATCAGAGTCCTTTTTTTTGGTTATACCGAAAATATGCATCACTAGATGCGCGTATTTTTCGTCCGTACTGGAGGCGCTCAAGCACTAAGCTAGAGATAGACTCCAATCATTCAAATCTTTGAGCAACCAGATAGCATAGTTTAGTTTTCGGAAGAGTTGGATGCTCCAGGATTTCCTTTGTACCCCGCTCATTACATTTCATGAAAGCATCGTTAAGAGCTAGATTTAGCCTTTAAGCCTCTATATGCTAGCGCCAACCCCCTCTTCCATTTTGATCCATCGGTAGGTACATTGATGGTACTACTTCTCGAAACTAAGCCTTTGCGCCATCCGACGTCCTCGATAGCGGTTTCCCAAAACTCGTAACTGGAGCCATGTAGTCTGAATTGACAGTGGCATTCCCAATAACAGAATTATGTGCGAAGATTCTAGAGGTAACCTGATCGGTTGTTTGTAGCCTCATATCTGAGTTTGCAGTCCGATTACGATTTTCTACAGATAGATCAATCGGTGTTAGGTTGAGGATAGCCTCGAGAGCGGCAGTTTGAGTTTATTTCATAGCTCCCGTAATGTAAAGCGCGGAGAGTCGTTGAACGTTTTATTGTTGTTTATATGAATTCCGCTTATAGGTTACATGGTCCCTTCGATCAGTTCAGTTTTTGACTCATTTTTTTTCAAATTAATCTGAACAAGAAAACAAACAACAAGAACAAGAATTAGAAAAATCAGCAAAAATGCGATGCAAACGATGGTCATTTGGCTTCAATTCTTGCACGAGCTGTATTTTATAGGCACGTAAGCTAATAGCCTAGACAGACGGCGGGGCTTATCGGGTTGAACGGTTTGAAAAATTGCATTGTAAGATTTTTTTTTTAAATAATAATTCCTTCTTAGTACATATCAGGGCAGCTAATACCCGTATTTTTTGTCCATTTTACTGTCGAATTATTCGGTTCACTTTCGGTTAATTTCCCTGCGGGGTCTAAGTCCAAAGAATTGCATATGCGGAAAGTAATTCATGCACTTATACCGACCACCTATAGTTACAAAATATTTAGTGATGTTTCGAATTTCACCTTTAAACAAAGAGAACAAATCATGTTTATTGTTTTCCTAAATGTAAATTCACATAACCACCGATTTGTCGTTACACGTGTTAAATAATATTTATTACAAAAACAAAATATAATATGATTCATAATAAACGAAATGGCCAGCAGCGCTTTAACGAAGTGTCAAACTCACAAACTGACAGATGGTGTGAGTGGACAAAAGCATCGCGCGTTGACGTGTCAGAATTTTCATATGCATGTCAAGTGTCAAATGTCGGTTTGCGTAAATGTATGGGTATCCCTGCACGCATTGGAAAAATGTCCAAACAAGCATTTATATAATGAACACAAAAAGAAAATTACATTCGTGAAATGCAAGTGGAAAAGGGTTTGAGGCTATGCGGCATTAATGAAATCATGTAAAAAATAAGAAAAAAGCATTTGAATTTATTTGTGGTACACACCGAGTATCCACACACACATATGCATGTACGATTTGTTCTTTGCTTGATAAAAATAGTTTACCCAGCTGGGTGTGTGTGCAATCAGAAATGTCATGTCAGTTTTGACAGTTCAGTCAATGACTCTGCTGATTAACATTTTGCGTTGTATGACCGTTACTTCGATGAGGACCGCCCAATTGCATACATACAAACATACATATATACATACATACATACACACATTTGTACGAATCGACGTTATGTGCTGATGCTGCTGCGCATCGCCATTCCCTCCTTCTGCGTATTTCTGCCGATGCTTTTGGGCCAGATCTTTTCACACACTTACACTTTTGCGCGCCGCCCTGTGCCCGCGGGTCTCGATCTCGTTTTGCTTAACTGCAATTAGTGGATTTTGTGGTTTTCTCTCACTGTGTATACGCATTGTTACCATTTTACACGCAACATAATTGCCGTTAGATTAGCTGTCAACTTTCTGAATTTCTCGATTTGATGACAATGCCAGTTTGACGTAAAGCGTTGACTTTGGTTGGCAAAGAAAAACATTTACTCGTCTACGTCTCCCTACAAACCCGTGGCAATGGAAAAATGAGAGAGTTTTTTGTAACAAAATAATACATAGACACTCACTTACTCATACATATGTACGCTAGGCAAATCCCTTTGGCCAGACGCATATTTCTCGCTCGAAGGGATGTTGTGTCAAACGGAATTATGATTTGACAGTGATGTGTCAGCTCGTTAAATGAGCAAATAAACGACTGGTCCTTGGGCTCCTCTGCAAGCACAACCACCACAGCGCATTAAATATGTATTGGCTGCATGTCGTTGTCTGGCACAGCATCTGACACACAGAATTTGGTTACAGGAGCTGAATGTCGCTACAAAACTGTTTCAGATCAACCACTGATGAACTTTATTGTGTGCGGATAAATGAGATTTTTCGAATTTCCCAGGATTGCTGAGAAATATTTAAGTATATAAAATTTTTAGGTTAACTGGATAAGAAAAAATTAATAATAAGAAAGTTAATTGCAGATCAGCGAAGATCGTTGGGTTCAAATGCTTGAAGAATTTCGTAAAAAAATATAATTTTTTTTTTGCCATTTTAAAGTAACTTTCGGGTGCATGAAAATTAACAAAGTGTGTCTATAAATACAAGATGCAAATTTATTGTAATTAAATAAATTAAATTAAGAAGAAGGCAAATTATAAGGCCCGGCGATTATGGTAGGTATTAATTCTTATTTTCAACTAAATCGAGTTTTTGTAGACTTCCACGTCTAAAATTTTTACTGCGTCACCAATTCTATCGCAAGATTTTTCCTTTCAGACTTGTCACACAAATAAAGGGTGGTTAAGTTTGAATGACTTTGAATGAAATACAATTTTTTTAGAAAATTATTGTCATTTCTCTTTATTATGATAATGTTGGTATGGCTCAATTAGGTATGAAATAAAATATCGGCCTCGGCGGCACACCTCCATCCGATGGTCCAAATTTTCGATACCCTGAGGCATAATTGAGGTTCTATGCCGTTAATGTACCGAATTATCTCATTCTTTAGCTCTTGAATTGTTGATGACTTATCGACGTACACCTTTTCTTTCAAATAACCCCAAAGAAAGAAGTCCAACGGTGTCAAATCACATGATCTTGGGAGTCAATTGACATCGCTGCGACGTGAGATTATTCGGTCATCAAATTTTTCGCGCAAAAGAGCCATTGTTTCGTTTGCTGTGTGACAAGTGGCAGCGTCCTGTTGAAACTACATATCACCTACCTTCATATCTTCCAATTCGGCCATAAAAGGTTCGTTATTATCTCACGATAGCGAACACTATTCACAGTAACTGCTTGACCGGCCTCATTTTAGAAAAAATACCGCCCAATGATGCCGTCGGCCCATAAACCACACTAAACAGTCACTCTTTGTGGGTGCATTGATTTTTCGGCAAAAACTCTTGGATTATCATTCGCCCAAATGCGGCAATTCTGCTTATTGACGAATCCACTGAGGTGACAATGTGCCTCATCACTGAAGATGATTTTCTTCGAAAGTGCGCGATATGCATTTTGATTTGAACGCCCGTTTTGATAATAAGCCTGAATGACTTTAACGCGTTGCTCGATTGTGTATCTTTCCATGGTTCAAATTGAGTTAGTCAGAAATTGAAAACGTCAAATGAAATGCAGAAAAAACTCAGAAAAAACTTGACGTTTATATGTGGTTCACATTTAACATCGGCCCTTGAAGTTTAACCACCCTTTATATGTCACTTTGCTTCTATTCCGAAAATATTGTGATGGCGTTCTTGTTGGTTGAAGAGGTGATTCATCCAGATTCCAACTAACGGATCCATACCATTTCGCTGCCACATTCACGTTATCAATTTGTTTAACTCTTATTTACTGTATGTCTATATTCAGTCTGCGTGGGTCAGGAATCTTATTTTCTTTTCTCCGTCTGTTTATAACTGTGTCAGTGAGTGTTGCGAGGGATGGGTATTTTGGTCGCTTGTTCTCCGACAGACCAAAAGCCAGCCATGACTGCCGTGAGCCCCCAGGTGTGCCCTCGTCTCCTATTTATCAATGTTGACGTTTGCTTGCATGTCATCTGGTCTCTCCATCTTGATTGTACCCATTCTGTTTCTGTACCGTTTCTGCAAGAATGTTATTCACGGCAGATCCCCCTCTTACCAGTTCATCAGCTTTTTCGTTACCTTCAATGTGCCGATGTCCTGGAAACCATGTTAAGGCGGGTATGATTTTCACTCAAGTTGGTAAGACTATTCCTGCTTTGTTCCATCATTTAAGAGATTGTTGTGACCAAATTCAGTACCTGGATTGCAGCTTGGATATCCGAAGGAATAGTGATGTTGAGCTTAAGAAAGAAATTTGTAAAGGCATTTCAAAGACGTACAGATTTCACGGATGCGATGCAGAATATGATGGGATGGGATTATAGGGATAATATTAGTTGAGCCCAAAAAACCTCGAAAAAGTCAGTTAAAGGATTGTTTGTAATGCGGTCTACTTCAAACTTCTTTCGTCAGGCCAAACAGTAAATAATAAGAAATCCATTATTTTTGCGTAAAATTCAAAATTTTATTTAAGATGTTTCGGATTGTCCGATTTGGGTGAAATATGCACCGTTTTGTTGTGTATTTTGCTGCTATTTCTCTCTCATAGAAGTCTTTCTTCTTATTGGTGAAAAGCTCTAGCAATCGGTGCTCACAATATTCTCTTGATACCCATTTCTTATCACTCGCTTTGTAGCAGGTTCGAACTATATGGTGAATGCATTAAAACTTGCCAACCAAACTCCCGGATTTTTTGGTGAGTCACTTCAGACGTGTGTGTGTCCTGGTGTTTTGCTGATGGGACACAACACCTCTTCCGTTGGCAAATTCCGGCCGTTTCTGGTCAATCGCTAGCTTCAAACGGTCCTGTTGTTGACAGTCGAGATTTGAGTTTAGTGTTTGGCCATACGAAATCAACTCTTAATAAATGATTCCTTTAAAGTCACACCAAATACACAGTACACAGCCTTTTTGGTCATTAGTCCGGGTTTGGCCACCGTTTGAGCAGCTCCATCACGCTTTGACCCGGATCATTTTCGCGCAAAATTGTCGTATGTGACCCATTTCTAGTCCCCAGTTGCCATCCGTTTAAGAAATAGGTCGCTTTCATTCCGTTTGGCCAAGGCATCGCAGATGGCAATTCGATCCATTATGTTTTTGGAGTTAATTGGTGTGGCACCCAAACATCGAGCTTCTTTTTGAATCCAGCTTTGCGCAAATGGCTTAAAACTGTCTTATGGGCGATCTTTAGCTCCTAGGCGATGCTACGACTACTACCATGCTGGTAAACTTCGATTATTTCTGTGATTTTATCGACATTTTCCTTAACCTTCCTTTGGACACCTATTTTAAAATCTTCGGTGAGCCAATTCACGTGTAAAGTCACAAGTCTTACCGGACACACACAAGTCTGACGGAACCGGATGTCCAACGAAGGGTTAACATCAAAAATGCTTGAACGGAAACGACGATGCTGTTGCAGCATCGGCACCATATACACCATTCACGATTTTAGCGGCCTGGCTTGCATTTTCGCCTTTATCAAAGAAAAATTGTAAAATATACTGGCTTTTCTCTTTGTTGACTTTCATTCTTAAACCCTTGTAACTCAAAACTGAACAAACAAAAAACAGCAAACAATTTTTTTAGTATGAAATGCCATCTTGGCAACGAGCATAAACTTTAAATTGTTTGATCGATACTTTCCGAATCATCGATCACTACAGCCATCTACCGAGAAAATAATGGATTTATTTTTCCCCAAACAATATATATAAATGTAATGTATGTGTGTACATAATTTAATTATTTTTTCCTTAATTTTTTTCAGTAAATATTTACGAGCACTGCTAAGTGTGTGAGTTTGTATCTAGGCATGGTTGTATGAGTGCTTTGAGATCTGGTTTTCAAATTTTTATTTAATGTTTTTTTTACTCCAATGCGATTCTAAATAAGTTTTGATTTGCGCCTTCCCTTAACTTGTCTGCTAAATCCCATTAAATATAAATTAGCTGATGTTCCAAACTTAAGGCTACATTGTGTATACAAACTCTGATACAAATCACTTCTTCATTTTTCCATTTTGCTCCGAAAATAAAAACTAGCCATAAAATTGCGATTTCACGGCGATTATCATGAATCCGTGATTTATTTAGCGGAACAATTTGTCAAAACGTTGATTGCCACCGGGATGTGGGAAGTGCAGCGCGATAAAAGGGGTTGTTGACGCTCTTTGCCTAACACTACTACACATCTTCCCTCACCCACCAGCCACCGCCCACTGCAGTCATCAACACTGCCACTAAGCCAACGGGGAGAGTAGTCAGTAAAGCACATCAATCGCTACCTCGTCCACCTCAGGGTATGTCCGTTGGCAAGTGGCGGCTGTGGTGCCACAAGCCGTCATATAACCGCCACCCTTATTACTTGCCACATACTAATAGAAAGTGCGAAATTCGCGCAACTATTTGTGAAAACTGGCAACATTAAATTTTGTTATCTCTGGTCTCATTATCAGCAACGTCCACACACTGCTTCGCACAGCTTTGTATGTGTCAGTGCAATCAGTGTTGCTGGTGGCGTTGTTGGTGCTGCTGTTGTTGCAAGTTGGACGCGAGTGTTGAACGCACGCAGTCATGCTGAAAATTAATTTTGTCACAGTTGCGCAATACGCGTATAAATATCACACTTTGTTGTAGTTGTTGTTGCTCTCATGTTTGTTGCTTTTTTTTTGCTTTTGTCGCGGTGAAATCATTGATGAGGGCGATGATGATGATAATGTTGCCAACGAGCATGGTGAAACTAGTCCTGATTGTGGTGTTGTTGTTTTTATTGCTACTGGTAATTTTGTGTGGCGTCTGAATTCAAAGGGCATTGATGCCTGGCAGCCTGTGGGATTTTAGGGTTGGCTTGCACCTAAATTGAAAGTGAAGGTTACTGGGTTTTGAATTGAAAAATTCGTTAAGCTTTGATAAAAAATGCGATGTCAGATTCACCATTTGAAATGTTGGCGTTAAATTTGTCTCAACTGCCGGTGATACGCTTTTAAAATCTAAATGTTGATGCTTTAGATAGAAATTTTCATATGGTTCCATGGCGCTCTAGATCGCACTTCGGAGCGTGAGAGTTGCTGAAAAAAAAATATTTAATTGAATTCAAAATTAATTTTTATGAGGTGTGAAACTGTTCTGAGAGCGTACGATTTTCATTTACACTGATTGAATTTTTTGTGTGGGAAAAGTATAAATTATGAAAGAATTGGCTGGGAGGTAAAGAAAAAAACGAGAAAGATCCAAAGTCAAAAGTGGTAGTGGATTGGCCTGTAAATTAAGTAAAACACGCAGAAATATTTATTTATTTATTTAAACCTATGAATTACAATCCTTTTTTTGCAAAAAAGGTTCCCTAGTTGGAACTTGGAGGTCTAGGGCACAGATTGCAGAAAAGCAAAACACGGCGCACAGCTCAGCTCGGTTGAAGTAAAGAAAAACAGTTTAGTATTAAAGAACAAACCCATAATCATCAACCGTTTACAGTATCGAAATCCTTGAAACTTAATTTTACTTCTTATATGAAATGTAAAATCTTCTTCTTCTTCTTAGCGTCGCAGTCCTTGGTGAACCATGGCTTCTTTCACAGCTTCTTGCCAACATTGCACGCTCGCTTTCCTAAGATCAGCACCCACATCTTCTAGCCACCTTTTGCTCGTGCGTCCCCTTTTTCTTTCTCCAATGAAATGTTAAATATGAAGATCCAAATTGAAAATTTTTTAGGTAGTTAGGTGAAATGGTTGAAGGGCTACTCTGTCGGTGTCGTTTTGATAGCATTGTGAGACCTCCAATTGGCATACATCATCTACAGGCAAAGAGAGCGGTTGATATAATGGAGGGTTAAGATTGAGCGGATTTAGGTTGGCGCACTGCCTCAGTCTGTCTAGGAAAGGAGCACCCAGTGACCTTAATCGTCTAGCTGCCAAGCACGGACATTTACAGAGAAAGTACTCAACGGTCTCCTTCTCTGAAAGGTCCTCACGGCTTCTGCTTCGGTTAAATGGTAACACTAGCTTTTCCGCGTGTGTACCGATCGTCAAATGACCATCAAAAATAGCTCCGAGTTTACAAACTGAATGATGAGGAGTCCCCAGGACTTTCTGAGCGCTTTTTCTATTGTATTGGGTCCCCAGGGCTTCCAAAATAGCAAATAAAGAAATGGAGCTCCATCTTCTGCGCTTTCTTCAGAAATAAGTTGTGCAATTCCCCTTTAACAACAGTCAGGAGGATGCCGATGACCGATGACAGGTCAGAGAAATGTTATTTTCACTCCCAAGAGGTTTGATCTCCTCCTTACAGGAGCTGACCAATTTTGATGTGCACCTTGACGACGTCAGAGTCTTGATCGCGACTTGTCTTGTCTCTCCGTCGTTCCCTAAGCATTTTGCATGCCTGCGAGATCGCAAAGACTTTTGTATGAAAAACACTAGCAGTATTCGACAATTTTAAGACAATAGATAAATTAGCGGATTTAGGGAAAATCTATGCTCCGGCTCCCGATTCCATCTTGGAACCGTCAGTGAAGACAGAGGTCCAAGCTTCGGTGCACATTTTTCTCTTCATCTAATCCTGCCTATTTGGAAAGATTGCCCTGTTACGTCCATCAAACTACAGTTTGCGGATAGGAGATCGGTCCGAAATTCGGAGAAATACGGTGTTAACTGCCCAAAAGGCTACCGTTTCCCTTGCCACCAGAGGCCAACCTCCTTTAATCTGGTTGCGCTTTGAGCTCCAATACTGTTATGCTACAATCACTTGCACTTGGTTGTTCGCTTTGAAAAAGTTGTTTTATTTTTCTCCTACCTAAGCGCCATGCAAAAACCTCACCGATTGTATGCCCGAATCAGATGCTCCTCATTCCTATTGTGAATAACGGTATTAATTGCAGCCTTCATTAGAAGAAATGGTGTTAAGGGGATGCTTATTGGTTCCATGCTTAACTACGCCACATAGAAAGTAATCCAGGTATTAAGGTCTGCGGAGTTAGGCGGCAATACGTTCGGTATTCTCAGGCTCTTCAGGGGGCTTAATAATATTTAGAAGGCGTTTGGATCAGATAACTCACTGTTCTCGTGTTTGTTCCGACATAAACTGTCTTCTGCTCATAACGTAGGACTTATACTGGATATCTTCATAGAGAACTCGGCGGATAAGGCGCTCAGAATAAAGTCTACAGATCGGACAGTGTCAGAACGTTCTACGTGTTTTTTTTTGCGTTTTGCAACAGATGAACGAACTTATGAACGAAGGAAAGGGTGCATTTAAAAAAAAATTAGAGGTTTCTAAATCGGTGTGATTTGCAGTTATAAATTGTAGTATTATCTAAACTTTAATTATCGACTCCAAGGCAAAACATACAATGAAAGCCTTCGAACAAATTAGAGGGTTATCACACTCAGAAAAACTCTTAATTTGAACGATCCAATCAACACTTAGCTAAGCCTCCGAAGACCATTCGACTCAAGTATTCCACCTAATGCAGCCGAACAGCGTGCCGAAAGTCAACACCACTTTCCACTTCTCACTAAGTATTTCTAATTTGACAGTTTTACAGAAGGATTAAATACTAAGGCCCTTGCACTCGCCATACCTACACATCAGCACATCAGCACATATGTACGTGTGGAATAGCAACAGATTAAACTATTCATGAATTACCGTGAACGCACAGAAAAAATTTCAACAAAATGAGTTGGCGCTACAGCGAGCAGATTGACAATTGACAGGCAGCGAACGCACGTCTCTTGCCGGCTAGTCGCCTTGGCATAAGTGCATTAGAAGAAATCAATTCAAAGTGGAAGATATGGCATAGCAGAAGGAGGATTAACTACAACAAATTGGTAACACAACACTTGGGCGCATACAGGCGACGTAATGGCTAAGTTACATGGGTTCGCCTTAAGCGGGTTAGCGCAGTAGAGGTTCGACTGGCGGGTGCGCGGGACACATTTAAATCCAACAACATAATTCAAGTGTCAATGACGATGTCAACAAAAGGCAAATCGTTGAATAATCAGCATTAGCTGAAGAAAGGGAAAGATCTTAAATTCACCGAAGCAAACCGAAAGTGTGACGGCTGTTGACCATTTGGACGTCTTCAATCGGTTACTTGGCTACGAAGGGGTGATGATGGTCACTTGGCTGATGATTTCCGATTTCCACTACTTGATATACGATTTCCGATTTGGTGCCGACTTTCAATATCACTTGACGCTATGAGTGGTGGTGTTGGTGTTGTTGTGCGTCTGCATGACAAAAGCGTCGACGTAATTCACACTTTTGTCACGGGCAGTTAAGCAGCAGCAGTGTCGCTAACAACAACAACATCATCAACCAAACCATCGACATCACCATCGGCGGTAGTCTACAAAAACAAAGGAAAACAACAAAAAAAACTGAATTGCTACAATTCACTGCCAGACACTCTCAGTGGCAGCAAAGTGTGGCGTCAACGATATGCAACATTGAAACGGATATTGATGACAAAATGCTGCACATTAAGTCATTCAATTTGAAAAGTTGCGCATCTGTGACGATTTTCCCCACTCAAATGAAGCGGCATGTCAGAAGGGACATGCACTGCAGAAGGCTTAGAAAAAAGAGTTAGCAGCAAAACAATAAGAAATAAAACAAATTGTAATTTCCAAAAAAGAGGGAGCAAAAGGGTTCGGCAAACGACAAATGTCACTCGGGCACTACGCCAGTCTGACGTCCACCACTCCACCGCCAGTCGCATTCTGCTATTGTCTGTTTGGTGCGAAATTTAGAATCGATTGACCGCTTTTGTCTCAACTACACTTCACCATTGTTCGGCGACTTCATTATTTTGTCGAAGTCATTAGGCACCGAAATTGCCATAAAGTTCACAATGCCATCAATGCCCGAAAAACAGTTGTTTTTACCTTCATTTGGTGAAGGCAGAATTACTGGTGCGTTGATAGCGGCAACGTTGATTTGGATGCGCTTCATTGCTGCCGCTCAAAAAAAGTATTGAATTGTTTGCGCAAGTAACGGAAGTGTGGACGCACCTTAACGCACACCCCCTCTTCTGTCACTAGCCATATGAACAAATATGTGTATGTATGTGTGTCGAACTACTGCTAGTGTTCAATACTTTCGAATGCATCGCTAAGGTCAAATGCAGGTCAATTGTTTACTCACTGGCTGACGTTAATATTGTCAAGTTAGCGTGCGTGAGCTGGCACTCTTAGCTATACAAATTTACGCTTTAGTTTCGGCGCTTTTTTCCGGCTGTTTTGTAATTTATTTTTAATGCCTAATGGCAGCTTTATTGCTGTGACTTAACCCTTTCGCTGCGCGCTCTGGTATTTGTGTTTAATTTTTTTTATTGTATTGATTGCCATCGACAAACTGTTGAAGCGTAACAATCAACGGTGGCACAAATTAAAAGCGTTAATGATCTTCGCTTTACCGCTTGAGGACGAGTGTGCGGAGGGGTGCTGATTCGAGTACCAGATGACTTTTAGAGAAAACCATTAAATTAAATACTACTTTATATGACTTTTACATTTGACAAACATTACAAATTTTATCACATTACACAGGAGAGATAAAGGGACACCACGGCAGACGAGGGGCTTAGACGTGGCTGTCGTTCGTCCAGTTAAGTTTCCATGAATACTGTGGTATGAATGAAGGATTCAGGTTTTTTCTAGCTTCGGCTCCCAGCATGCAGGTATTGTCAAGCCTCCAACTGTAAGCCTGCTATGTGACGAGGTAGTAGTATTGGAAATTGCTCGCGTTGCTGTTCGAAATTAGTCGGTGAAGGTAAGACAAAACTGAACAGTGTTGAAAAACACAACAAAGTTTGTCCCATTTGGGTGCCTGAACATTGCGGTATTGCAGGGAACGAATTGGCTGATAAACTGGCTAATGAAGGCTCTGCAAGCTCACCGCTAGGCCCTAATCCCTTTCTGCATCAATTCAACTATGGATTGACGACTTTATGAGGTCTATCCAGAGAATATGTTACTCTGAGTTGAACTCCTACAGACTAGCCGAGTGCTTTATAAAAGAATCATATTTGCGACCTTTCTCTTAAAACATAGTAGAAAGGACCAGAGTATTGCTAGGTGTAATCTCAGGGTACAATGCCTGTGGTCAGCATACGACTACCATGAGAATCGTTTGATGAAGTTCATACTCTTCTTCTTCCGGACCTCTTAAGATTCATCAAGGAATCAAAAAAATGTGCGGAAGAGTGATCTCAAACTAATTTTCCCGTCTCACCATCCATATTGTGTATATCCTGGCTCTTTCCTACTGTTATCTTCCCGGGTGTAGTACAATGGTCTTCTTGATTGAGTGCTTGGACTTGTCGAACGCTCCACAAATCTAATCTAATCTATGGAAAACTCCTATGGAAAGCTTCTCATAGAAACTATCTACAGCAAGGAGGCGGAGGCACAAATAATTTTTTCTATAAGCGTTTTCCAGTGCCAATAATCGAATTGACTGAGTAAACATTTTACATATGAAAATTAACCAGAATTAAGAAGTTGTTATTAATTTTTTCAATGGTAAACCTTCCACTTAGCTCTTACTTACTCCCCAACGCTCTTACTTAGGCTAAGCTTTTAAAATTATTAGACTGAGGTTTAAAAATAAATAAATAAATAAAGCTTCAGATGTTGGAGCTCTGCCGAAGACTAGAAGTGACAGTGATTTTTTAAATAACTGATACGAAGAGTAATAGTTTATCTACGCAAATCTTCTTCTTAATTGGCGCGATAACCGCTTACGCGATTTTGGCCGAGCTTAACAAAGCGCGCCAGTCGTTTCTTTCTCGTGCTAACCGGCGCCAATTGGACACACTAAGGGAAGCCAAGTCCTTCTCCACCTGATCTTTCCAACGCAGAGGAGGCCCTCCTCTTCCTCTGCTACCACCAGCTGGTACCGCATCGAATACTTTCAAAGCCGGATCGTTTGTATCCATTCGGACGACATGACCCAGCCAACGAAGCCGCTGGATCTTTATTCGCTGCGCTAGATCTATGTCGCCGTAAAGCTCATACAGTTCATCGTTCCATCGCCTGCGATATTCGACGTTGCCAACGTGCAAAGGTCCAAACATCTTACGCAGAATCTTTCTCTCGAACACTCCAAGCGTCGCTTCATCGGATGTTGTCATCGCCCAAGCTTCTGCGCCATACGTTAGGACGGGCATGATGAGAGTCTTGTAGAGTGTTAATTCTGTTCGTCGAGGACTTTACTGCTCAGTTGATTACTTAGTCCAAAGTAGCACTTGTTGGCAAGAGAGATTCTACGTTGGATTTCAAGGCTGACATTGTTATCGGTGTTAATCCTGGTCCCTAAATAAACGAAGTCTTTTACAACCTCGAAATTATAACTGTCTACAGTGACGTGGGTGCCGATACGCGAGTGCGCCGACTGTTTGTTTGTAGACAGGAGGTACTTCGTTTTGTCCTCGTTCACCACCAAACCCATTCGCTTTGCCTCTTTATCCAGTTTGGAGAAGGCAGAACTAACAGCGCGATTAAGTTCTGCGGCTCGTACGATGCTCTCCAACATCAGGTTAAAGAAGTCACACGACAGCGAGTCACCCTGTCTGAAACCTCGTTTGGTATCAAACGGCTCGGAGAGGTTCTTCCCAATTCTGACGGCGCTGCTGGTGTTGAGCAACGTCATCTTACATAGCCGTATTAGTTTTGCGGGGATACCAAATTCAGACATCGCGGCATACAGGTAACTCCTTTCCGTACTGTCGAATGCAGCTTTGAAGTCGACGAAAAGATGATGTGTGTCGATTCTCCTTTCATGGGTCTTTTCCAAGATTTGGCGTATTGAGAATATTTGGTCGATGGTAGACTTTCCAGGTCTGAAGCCACACTGATAAGGTCCAATCAGTAGGTTGACGGTGGGCTTCAGCCTTTCACACAATACGCTCGCTAGAACCTTATAGGCGATATTTAGAAGACTAATCCCGCGGTAATTGGCACAAATTGCAGGATCGCCCTTCTTATGGATTGGGCAGAGCACACTTAAATTCCAATCGGTAGGCATGCTTTCATCCGACCATATTTTGCATAGGAGCTGATGCATGCACCTTACCAGCTCCTCGCCGCCATGTTTGAATAGCTCAGCCGGCAGTCCGTCGGCGCCCGCGGCTTCGTTGTTCTTTAGCCGTGATATTGCTATTCTCACCTCGTCATGATCGGGTAACGGAACGACAATTCCGTCGGCAACGATTGGGGTATCGGGATCTTCACATTCTCTATGACATGCGCAGCTGTCACTGTTTAACAGGTTCGAGAAGTGTTCCCCCCATAATTTAAGATTGCTCTGTACGTCAGTCACCAGATCGCCGTCTTTGTTCTTACAGGAAAACGCCCCGGTCTTAAAACCTTCTGTAAGCCGCCGAACTTTCTGGTAGAATTTTCGGGCGTTGTTCCTATTGGCCAGCATCTCAAGCTCCTCGCACTCACGTATTTCGGCCTCTCCTTTCTTCTGTCGGATAATACGTCTCTCTGCCTTTTTCAGCTCTCTGTAGCGATCCCACATGGCTCGCGTTGCGCCCGAACCCAGCTTGACTCTATAGGCGGCATCTTTTCTTTCGGCGGCAGCATGACATTCCTCGTTGTACCAATTGTTTTTTCGGGCTCGCCGGAATCCGATTTCTTCTTCGGCGGCGGTACGTAGGGATCGAGAAACGCATTTTCAAAATCAGTAAAAAAAATGCCACAAAACACTTTGTCCAAATATTGTATTTAGCGATGAGACTGGTGCGGTATCTTTGGGGAATCAAAGAAATTCTGCCATTTGTGGCCACGAAGTCATGCACAGGTAACTCATCCACTAAAGATATACCCTGTAAGGAAATGTACTTGGTTCGGTTTGTGGACCGCAGATATTTCGGAGCCACACTTATACAAACAGAAAGGAGAAGTAAAGAGGTGTTAACAGAAAAAAAGGCGAGCGATAGAGTGAACATTCAATGGATTATTTAAAAGTGTGTGAATATGACTTAGAAGGCTTTTGATTTTGGCAGAACGTCCAATACGATTATCTTCAAAGCAGGAGTGCATACTTCCCCTCAAAAACATGTGATTTGAAACTTGTGGTTTTCGGTTTTTCTGGTTGAATAAAAAGCTATCGAATTAATCGAAAAACCAACATATATTTTATTTAGAAAACCAACAGATAATTAGTTTGAAATTTTTTACCAATTTCCGGTCTGTCGTAATTCATCGTTATTTTTCTGGTTGTTGTGCGTTGGCTGTGACACCCTGGGGAAATGGATCTAGTAGCGATGGGGCAGAAAGCGACTGCTCGTCGGCTGATATTATGGCCGCTTTGACAGAGGAAATGAATTAGGCGATACCCGCATACGCGATTTTGGGCGAGTTTGACACGCCAATTGGACACGCCAACTCCTTCTCCTCCTGATCTTTCCAGCGCAGAGGAGGCATTCCTGTTCCTCTGCTACCACCAGCTGGTAGAGCATCGAATACTTTGAGAGCCGAAATGTTTTTATCCATTCGAACGACATGACCCAACCAACGTATTGCGCTTTATCTAGGCCGTCGTAAAACTCATACACCTCATCGTTCCATCGCCTACAATACTCGCCGTCGCTAACCTCCAAAAATCTTCAGCAAAATCTTTCTCTCAAACACTCTAAGGGACGCTTCATCGAATGTTGTTATCGCCCAAGCTTCTGCGCCGTACTTTAGGACGCGGATGATGTGAGTCTTGCAGAGTGTTAGTTTTGTTCATCGAGGACTTTACTACTTAATTGCCTACTTAGTCCGAGGAAGCACTGGTTGGCAAGAGAGTTTCTCTGTTGCATTTCAAAACTGACATTGTTATCGGTGTTAATGCTGGTTAATAAGTATACGAAGTCTTTTACAAATTCGAAATCATAGCTGTCAACAGTGACGTGGGTGCCGATACGCGAGTGCGCTGACTGTTTGTTTGAAGACAGGAGGTACTTCGTTTTGTCCTCGCTTCCCAAAAGACCCATTCGTTTTGCTTCTTTATCCAGTGTAAAAGGGCAGTCCTAACAGCGCGGTTGTTAAGGTTGATGATGTCAATATCATCGCCATACCTCAACATTTGTATGCTCTTAAAGAAAATTATGCCTGAGCGATTAAGTTCTGCCGCTCTTCAAAAAGTCACACGATAGCGATTCACCCTGTCTGAAACCTCGTTTGCTATCAAACGGCTCGGAGAGGTCCTACCCAATTCTAACGGCGCTGCTGGTATTGAGCAACGTCATTTGCGTCTAATTTTGGTAAGAGTCAAAGACGTTCACTTACAAAGTGGAAACCGGTGGCTGGTTAACACCGTAAAACGAGCCTAACTTACCCCTACGCCCTGTTAAACGTGGTGAACATTACTTTAGCTACCTGCATGATGCTTTAAAATGCTATGTTTTGGAAAACGTAGTGGGGAAAAGCCATGTTTTAAATATAAAAGAAACAGGCTTGCTGCCGACTTTTCACGCAATTGCCATTTGCCAAATTCTATCTAACTAAATTGTAAATATAAAAACTAAATGCAAGCCCAATACTTACTTACTTACTTAGGTGACCATAACAACCCGTTACCGAGTTAAGGCCGACCCAAGCAAGCCCAATAACTTTTTTAAAATTCACTTTTCTATTGGAAATACGGAATTCCCTTGAAGTTTTTTCTTCTTGCGCTGTGAATTATAAATTTGCACTATAGTTAAAATTTGAAATATATTCAAATGACGTGCGTTAAAGAGAAACTTTTACTTAGCTTAAAAAATCCTACATCGCACATAACCAATTAGTGCATTGAATTCAATTGCTTTAGCCAATTTGCCATGATTGGCGATCGCATTTTCACGTGCAAATGCCATGCGAGTTTTTTTCCCTCTCAAGGACCCCTCAGCATATGCCACAAAACGTATACTTATTGCATAACCTTAGTACTGCATTTCGATCGAGTACATTTGAGTTTTAACGTTCAATACTTCATTTTCGAAAGTGTTAAATTTTAATGGATTTGTTAAATGTACAAACATGGGTGTTGTTTTTTCTATTCGCCGCCTTATAATTAAGTTTTCTGCGTTAATTATAATGATGAGCGCAGTAAATTAGCGGCAACGTCTAATTGAAAGTCGGCTAAGAAATATTGTACAAATGCATTTCTGCCACACACAACAGATTGGCTACCCCTTTTTTCTTAACTCAATTTATAAATTTGTTTTCTTGTGTTTTTTGTTTTTGTTTTTCTCATCTACAAACATTCTTGTTGTTTTTGGTGTTGCGGCCGCTGGTAAACGCCTTTTCTTCGGGGTGTGGTTTTGAAAGTTAACAGTTAATATTTTTCTTGCCATTTACGTTAGCCAAAGCGACTGTTGTTAGCTTCTTTGTTGTCGCTTAGATGGGAATATAGTGTAATTCCGGTGTTAATTTGTGTGCGCCATTAATCATAGACGCGAGAGGATGTCTCAAGTTGAACGATCAGCGATGTATGGAAAGCGTCGGAATGGCGGTGACGGCAGCGGCTTAGTGGAGTGCTGATGCGAAGTCTTGGAATTTTGCCCACACACATAAACATCACTAGTGGAGCCCCTTGGCTCAGGTGTAGCCTCAGCAGTTGATAGTTGATTGCTGAGGCAAATCTATTTTTCTAAGCTTTTTAAGTTCCATTATGTACCTGTGTATGTGTACGTGTGTATTGTATTACATTTATAACGCGTGAGAAGCTGACAAAATGCCGCCGGTTAGCGAAATGTTTTTTTCTTCTTATGAACTTCAAGTGATTGAGAAGTGTGGGAAAATGTACAACTATTCATTATTACTATGGGTAAATGCTTAAACTTTAATTAATATATAATTTATTATAATTTAAAGGGCTTGGCGTTCGAAGGGGCGTGAAGTTTGCGTGAAGGGCCTATGATTGGATTGTTTGATTATAGTCCATGCAGATACGTTTGGCCTTAGTGAGACTGTCGAAGAGTTATTAATTAGATTCGCGGCTAAAATGAGAAAGCGATAAAGTTGTAGAGTTTCAAAATAAGCTGAATTTATGCCAAAAGTTTTAGATACATTTGTGAGACTTTCAAAGTGGTAGGAATGGTATTCAAGAACGCATAGTAGCAACATTTAAAGGGTGTTTTCAAGAGCTTAAGAAAATATTTAATTTTTTTTTTTAATATGTTTTTTTAAAAACAGAGCCACAAGCACTTCCTACCCCTTTCTTAGTAAAAAATAAGGCACATTTAATTATAATTTGTGTGGACTTAACTTTATGAAACTCAATAATCGCAATTTGATGTAGCTTTATCTAAAGCTTTAAAGTTAACTATGCACAAGGCCCTTAAGGGGGGAAATCAGTTTAGACTGATAAAAAAATCAACTTTTTTTATTGCATAAATTGTTAGTATAACTACTCAAGAATATGTGGTCAAAATTTTAAAGCGAAATTCGCATTATTCCCGATTCCATGAGCACTTAAGTAACCGCCCGTCGGTTTAGCACCGTTGCGCGCGGTAATTAGAATGGCGTTTTTCTTGAAACGACTTTTTTCAACTGGTGGGCCTTTAGCTCAAAAAGCTATCGACCAATAGTTATGAAATTTTTTTGAAGTATTTTTTATTCAATTCTAATTCATATGAACCTAATTCTGGGATTATATTATCATTACAAATATTATATTTTTTTAAGCAAAATAGATGAGAAATATGGTATGAAAAACGACATTATGTTCAAACGCCTCAGAAACATGCAATTTTCAATATTTTTTTATCACAATTAGGTTCATATTTTAAGGAAACATGTTTTGAACGAGAAAAAATTTATGTTGATTACAGGGAAAAATTGCAATTTCAGAAATGCCCACCAGCAAGATACTTGGATAGCGATCGTCCATGGGCAGCGCGCTCTAACACCACAATTTCCGGGGAAATTGCTTCAAAAAATTTAAAAGGGTACTTAAAAATATGAATAAAATGCTCACCGAATTTAAGCAATTTCCTATTATTACTTAATTGTTCAAAAAATTCACGAAAAACTCCAAATTTCGGCCTGCTAAACCGGTTTCCCTCCTTAATCGACCAATCCGAACGTATGGTTGTGAGGTATGGACTCTTGAGGTTAATGACTGTGCACAGATTGCTAGCATAGAAAGAAAAATTTTAAGAAAGATATTTGGCCCAACAAGAATGGATGATGGTATCTACAGAATTCGATTGAACTCCAACGAGCTGAACGATCTACTTCAGACCACAACAGCTGTACGTTTTATCAAAGCGCAGCACATAAGATGGCTAGGTCATGTGTTCCATATGCGTGCTGACTGTACCGTGAAGAAAGCTTTGACGGGAAATCTAATTGGCGCGAAAGCCAAAGACAAACCGAAGAACCGTTGGATAGACGCAGCGGAACACGATCTTAAGAAGTTGGGAATACGAAACTACGAAGCAACAGCTCAAGATAGACTGCTTCGGAGGAGCATTTTGAAGGAAGCTTTGACACACCCCGCGTTGTAACGCTATGAAAGACGAACATTTGGTCGTATTTACTGAGCTTTGACGGGCTTATCCCCTTTGATGCCAAACCGTTTATTTATTTATTTTTTTTTCCTCTTTTTTTAAGAAATTGACAGTATAAGATTCCAGTTTTAATTTGAGTAGAGGTGGAAGTCTCCAGCTCGTCAGGTTTCTGATAAAAGTGGTGGTACAAATATTCAAAAACATGCGTTTTAGGGTTTTCAACCCCACTTTTCCCAAAACCATAGAGTGATAGGTACTCTTGGAACCCAGCGCATTCATCACACAAAACTACATCGAAAATGAGTCGCATATCAAATCAAAAACAAGAGCGACTTTTATAGACCTGTATTATCAGTTTAATGGATTATTAAATATCATACGTATATATGTATTTTCTTTCACTATTTTCTTTTACAATACATTTACACATACTCGTACATAAATATTACAACAAACTTTGCAGGATCTTCCTATAGAGCAAGCTCATGCGACAGCTGCTAGCCCCTTCCTATAGATAGTCTATGCGGCACCCCTTCCGTGCTTATAAATCAAACAAGTTGCCAGCAATAATTCAGCGCTTATTTCAACTGACCAACAGCAATATGAGCTGCTGCAATACGAAGATAAAACCTTTAGTCAGCAAAAGCAACGCTGAATGCGATTTATAAGAAAAATCACCAACTAAGGCGCGATCTTGTTGACTACAGCATTCACGCCTTAGCCTTCCCAAGTGACAACAAGCAAGCGCAGGACGTGGACGCACAACTGTATTAACTAATAGTACACACACTCGTACGCACATGCATGCTCATAAATCTGCATGCTGCATAGAGTGCGTTTGCTTACATACAAAAATCGAAAAGCCTGCAAAAGTTGGCAACTCAAAGTTCGAGTTCGATTACTAAATGGCGTTATGTTGCTGACACTCATGGGGGTCGCCTCAAAACGGCCACGATTGCATGCCTCCGCATCACCAAGCGGTCGGCCGTCAGACGATGCCCGTTAACGACACGCGCCGCATAGCAGCTAAAAACCACAAACTGCCATCATACATTCGACTCGATTGTGGGATAGAATGGAACGCGGGGAGCTGCGGGTGTTTTGCACAGATCACCATAATTAATAAGCCGTGGTAACCGCAGGAGCACTGCTACACAAGTTTCGTACTAGCGCAGTGGAGAGGTGTGGAATAGGGGGACGCAGCAAGATGCATGTTTGTGGTGACTCTGCAACGGCGACACTTTACAATGCGTTCTTTTTACTGTTTATGGCTCTTTTTTTCGGTTGGCAGGAGCAGTGTAGTTGGTAGGCCCACAATCAAGCAGCGCAATAATAAATACGAAACTGCAATCGAAATATGCTCCGGTGTTGGAGTTGATTTTTTGCGATTAATCAAGTGCTGGTTTTTTTTTCTGGAAAAAAATTCGGAGCGGCGACCAAAAAAAAAATACAAGCGACGGAAGAGGTATTTTGTAGTAAAATGCTTATGTTAAAGGATTTTTTTTTTTTTAAATTTGATGCACGGATGTTATGAATGTTGTAGAACTCGTCGTAGTTTTGGCATTTGGTTTTCAACAAACTGATTAATTTTCCCTTTTGTGCAGAACCGAAATAGCGCCTTTCTTGCTTTTCACTTGTCAATGATTTTGGAAACGGATCGTGATGTGCAATTTAATGCCAACTGATCCAATTGTTTTGGACACTGGCGTAAATTGTTCGGGAAATTGGATTACACAATTAAATATAAAAAGTAAACTGAAAAAATGAAAATAAATAAAAGTCTCATGATTTATTTGAAGTTGAAAATTTTGATTAAAATTTGATTTAAGTGAAATATCTTTGTTTTTTTAACATATTTATAATTCTTTTTTAATATTTGTGATCTATTCGATGTTGACAATTTTAACAGCAGTTTCTGTTAAGTGAAATATCTTTGGTTCTTTTTAACATAATTTAACATTTTTAATTTTTTTATAATTTTTTTTATTTTTTAATTTTTTTAGAGATTATATAATATGAAGATAGACTTCGGGCCAAATGATCCAAGTATTTTGTTCATTGGCGTAGATTTTTTTGAAAATTGGTTTATTAAAGAAGAAACCTGACCAAAATTCAAAAAAATTCGGAGTTGAAAATTTGAAATGAATTTTTTATGTTTTATCATATTATAATTCTGTTTAAAGTTAAATTCTTTTAGACACATTTGTTGTATATACATTTTGTTACATAACTTTTTTTAAATAATTTTAAATAATTTTTTTTTTTTTGTTTTTTCTTATATAATTTTTTTTTAATTTTAGACCTGCCGAAGGTCTAAGTCTGTCTTACGACAACCACCCTACCTATATAATATAAGGACAGATTTCCTGCCAAATGATCCAAGTATTTTTTTCATTGCCGTAAATTTATTTGAAAATTGGTTTATTTGTGGCTTGAGTATAAACAGAATTAAACTGAAAAAAAATTAATAATTTCGTAATCTATTCGATGTTGACAATTTTGGTAAAAAAAATTTTAAGTGAAAAATCCTTAGTTCTTTTCACATATTTAAAATTCTTTTTAATTTTTTTTAAGAAAATTTTTTTTTTATTTTTTTACATAATTTTGTTTCTTAGTTATTATTATTTTTTTAATTCTTTTAAATAATATTAGGAGAGATTTCCTGCCAAACGCTTCAAGTATTTTGATCATTGGCTTCCATTTTTTCGAAAATTGGCTTATTAAAGAAGTAAACTGATAAAATTAAAAAAAAAAATTGTGTTAGAAATTTTAATTAAATTTTTTTAAGTAAAATATTCTTGGTTCTTTATTACATATTTATAATCCTTTTTTAAATTTTTGTAAATAAATTTAAAAAAAAGAATTTTTATAATAATTTTTTAGATGATATACTAAAAAATAAATTATTGGAAAGACATTTTTATTTTTGTTCAAAATTTTCGAAAAAATTAAAAACATTAAAAATACTTAAATTTTTAAAGTAATTTTTAAAACTGGGCCAAGTTTGAGCTATTGAGCCGGTCTACCCGATATTGAATAGTTTTGTAATAGTCATATACAAAATACAGAAAATTCTTTGCAAAAGTAGTTTTGCATACGTTTACTAACATTTTTTGTTTTTCAAGTGTATTCGACTGTATTTTCGCCTCACACCCATCTCAAATCCAGCCCACTCTCACACATAAATACACATAATCATATATTCAAAGCACTCATTCAAATCCGAAAAACGTTTTCCTTAATGACTAAAAATACTAAAGAGGTGTTCGTAAAGTTTTGTATGTTGAATGCGGCTTTGGCGATTAGTGCGGCAAGAAAATGTGCGCTTCCAACAAGTCTTTCCCTAACTCTTCCGGGTAATTAAGTGGCGTCTGCGAGTTTCACCACCCATCGCGCAGCAAAAGTATAGATTTCGAAATCCACTCACACACCAAAGCAAAGCCAAGCACAGCAAAATAAAAGCATATGCAACAAAACACAGCAGCCAGCAATAACAACAAACACGACTATCAGTATAATAGAACGTAAGTTGGCGGATTCACTGCTAATATGCCACTTTGATTGCAGCTCAGCCGGTTAAGCGCGCGGCTTGCAGGCAGCTATCAACAGGAGCAGCTGTAGAAGCCTCAACGCCAGTGTGGCAAGTTTTTGAATGTGGTCAGTACAGACCACACTGCTGCAAGAGCAACTGAACTTATAAATAAAACTAAAAGAGATGATAAATTAGGCGTCAACCTTATTTATAAGTCAGGCTTATATTCTGCGGATCGACTTTTTAATTTTTTAATTTTATGAAGTTGGGATAATTCCAGCCTCGAGTATGTGTGTGGCATTCGTGGCACGGTGACTGCATACAACAGAGACCAAAAAAGCCCTATACAATTTCTATTTTTTATATTTTTTTTTTGTAAATCGTGCTTTAGTAATATAATTTAGCGAAATACTAGACGCACTGCTGGCGCGCAGGACGCTTTGCATACCATAACTCCGGTGCGGCACTTCATTTACTTTCTCACAACTGAATAGAGTTGTTAGCTTTGGCATTCAATGTGCGCAGATTATCACTGAGTACGTGTTAAAGTGATTGGAGTTTCGTGAATCAAAGTGAACGGAATGGTGCGGTAAACGATCTGCAGTTTGGGATGCGGATGTTGAAAGCCATGAGGTCGGACACTTGCTGTATATCAACTACCTGAGCAATTTATGGAACTTATAAACGAACAATTGTTGAAGAGTCATACCCCTAATACAAAGCTGTTTTTTGGTAACTTTTTAGTAATGTAAAATCACTAATTTTTATTTCATCCTTTGATTTAACAACACCAAAGCCGTTGTCGTTTAGTTTACGGGAATCGACTTGCTAACCAAAACAGCCAACTTTGCCTTTACGTTATGAAAGGCCCAAAATGGGAAATAGCAAATAACAGCGTGAATATCGTTAAAAATGTTAGTGAATTCCACTACTGATTTCTCTTAAAACTTCTGTAGTATGTCTGTATGTGCGCACATTTAAATCAGCAAAGCACAGAGGCTTGATTAAATGAATAAAAATGTAAAAATTATAAATGTAACTGACTGCATGTGCTTGTATGCAAGATGATTTTGTTTTTGTGACAAATTTTCCTAAGCACTACGGAAGGGGAGGCACTGTTACCACAAAATCTGTCAAAATTTGACATTTAACATTGTTAACGTTGACACTTTGCCACAAACAAACACGGGGTGAGCTAATCAAAAGTAGCAGTCGCACGATCGCATTAGCATTTTGTTAAAATTGTGGCGTATTGTACATTGATGATCATGTTGCATGATGTGACATATGTATGTAAATACACATACATACATGAGTGCGCACATGAAGCACATAACACGGTTGCCACTTAAGTTGATCACCGATCAGTCGAACGAAATCCAGTTACAAATATACATTTCTCTACGGCGGCATGCAGACACGTTGTTGCAACTTCGGCAGCACTTTCATTGACGCTGCCACCGCACATCGACTTTGGCTTGACTGATGAGGATGTATTTAATTTTAGTGCTGATCCGCTTTTTCTCCACTCTTCGCTCCACACTCTTCTGCCCCACCATTCCCTCTCCACATCTTCATTGTGCCGGTTTGATCATTCACTCATTGTCAGTGCCGGCAACTGATCTGCAACATCGCCGAAGCAGAAGGTCTAGTGAATGATGAGCGAATTTATTGCAGTCGAGCGAGAATAGGTTGTGGGGAATGGAGGCTCCTGCGCTGCATGACTGTTTTGTGCGACAGAAGCTGCTCGAAGAACTGCTGATCTGCTTCGCGTTTGTCTTTTTGCGTTGTGTAAGTTTACCTTGTCTTACGCTTTCCTGCTTTACCAACGACCTGTTGTTGTCGTCATTTCTTTGGTTTTTTGTACTGAGCTTCGAAATGTTGTTATTGCATTTTCTGTGAAGTTTTCTTATTTCTGAACTCTGTATAGCAGTTGCGGTGCTGCTGATTGTCATTGAGACGCACGTGTGGCCTTTCAATTTGATCGGCTTGTTAGATGCTGAGTGACAGGCGCAACGACTTTGTAAAATCGCGCATATGTATGTGTGTATGTATGTATGTCTATGCGAGAGCATGAACAGATTTGGCATTGTGTCATGTTACTCTGTCAGTTGTTGGTGGGGCAGTGATAGATGTGCGATTAGACAAGCATTTAATTATTTTGTGAGTAAATTTGATCATGAATGATGAAGCTTCGCCTAAGATGATATTGTGTAAGGTTTCACTTTAAAAATATTCATTTCCAGCAGACACTTAAATACGATGTGTGTATGTATGTGTACCACACATAAACTGATGTTTAGTATGGGTGTAAAACTGCACTGCAAATGGAGGACTGATTGTTGGTTTCATACTTTCATTCATCAAATGTAAAGTTCGTCTAGAAATATTCTGCCAATAGTTAGAGCAGAAGTTGGACTGCGTCCATTCCTCTATTTACTTTGGTTTTTAAAAATGTTTAGAGCAAAGGAAAGCAAATGAATGAAATAAGTTAATGTTAAGAGATCTAAAGAGAGAAAACACGCTTAATGACTTCATATAATTTAAAGGGATTTGGAATGTTTTAACAAACATTAAGAAGTCAGCGACTGCGTTAATTTGGTCGTCCCGTTCATAAGATCGGCATTGGTGTCATGAAAGGGCCCTTGGTTTCAGCAGCGACACAACACAAGAGAAAGAAATGTTTGGGAAGGACCTGCTTGCACTTGGCTGAACTTGCTTATGTTAGCAAAGTGGAAAGGCAATTGGCGAAAGAACTGAAAATATCTGACCGTAGCATCCGCCGCATACTGAAAAATGGTCTTAGAGTCTAGCCTCATAATATCCAAAAGAGATCATGCTCACGCCAAAGCAGCAACAAGTCAGACTTGTGAGAGCGAAGGAGTTGCTTCGCTTGGTCGAAAGCGGTCAATTTCCGAACATTGTGTTTTCTGATAAGAAAATTTTTCAAATTGAGAAATTCGTAAACTTCCAAAACGATAGAGTTTATTTGACCGACCGTTCATACGGGAATTTGAGTCATCGATTGGCCCCCAGGTGGCAGCACCCATTACAGGTAATGGTTTGGGCCACTGTAACCGCAGATGGGCGCTCTTCAAAATTACACTGCGTTACAAAAACGAACTTTTTTTCTGTCATATGAACCAAATATACTTTTTCGGAAAGGGGAGAAAGAATTAAAATACATGTTTATCGGCGATTTTCAAGTACGCGTCAGAATTTTTTTTTATGTATAAAATATAGAGCTCGTAGTCCGCCTGTGTGAAAAACTTTGGATCAATTTTTAACCCTTTTTCCGTGATCCAATAGCGCTGAATTTCTGTAGCCAGACTCGTGGAAATGTTTTTATTATGTAAAATTAAAAAAAAAAAATTTTATCAATACTCAGATTTTCTTGAATATTTTTCCGAAACTGAGCGGTGCAAAGATTCAAGCAGGTATTTTTTCTACGAAGGCTTTTAGTAACTTTATTTTTTTAATGATATGCATAATTTAAGGTGTTTTCAGTGATCCGCAGATAAAAAAAATAGTTTCAAGTTATGAATTTTCATCAAAATTGAATGCTATCGAACAACGTGCATGGAAAGGCATAGTTGCCGTTATTGAGCAGTTTCTTGGCAACAAACGAGCTGACAATTATAAAAATATTGTTGCAGAAATGATTTCGGCATATGGCGAAATGGGCATATTAATGTCGCTAAAGATCCATTTCCTTCACAATCATTTAGATTGTTTCCCTGGTGATTTAGGAGCTTGTAGCGATGAACATGGCGAAAGGTTCCATCAGGACATTGCGGCTATTGAAAAGCACTTTAAAGGACAAGACTTTACGCATATGCTTGGCGAATACTGTTGGTCTATTTGTCGCGATACTGACACAAATGCTTACAAACGCAAAAATAAAAGGCCTAAGTTTCTTTAAAAGCATTACAATTTTTAATGTAACAATTTTTAATTTTAATATAATAAAATTAATAAAAAAAATTCGGGGTTTTATATCTCTATTGTAATGCGGAGTGAAATACCTTTCTTTTGATACCCACATCGGCATATCTCATGCAATTTTTTTTTTTAATTTCGAACTGTTGGCAATCCTGTAAAACATTGTCAGTGGCAACACCTAGGTGAAAAGTCTAGAAATGTGATACACTATCTGTGTGCCCAATTTCATTCAAATCCGTTAAGCTAATCCTGAGATCGTGTGGCTATACAGATATGCATACAAGAATTGCTCGTTTAAAGTTATAAAATACAAAAAAAAAATTGTGACGTGTACATGAAAATCGCCGATACACGTGTATTTTTATTTTTTATCCCCTTTCCGAAAAAGTATATTTGGTTCATAGGACAGAATGTGTGTAACGCGGTGCTATTTTCATCGACCCTGGCATCAAGGTAAATGCGAAATATTATCGGGAAAGTATTCTGGAGGTCGCTTTGAAGCCGTGGGCAGACAAACATTTCGGTGGCAGACCATGGATGTTTCAACAGGATCGGCACCGTCTCACAAAGCTCGAGTGAACCAAGAATGGCGAAAAAACAACATTTCGAACTTCATAACGTCCACATAATGGCTCTCAAATTCACCAGACACGAATCCGATGGATTATTCTCTTTCGACCATTTTGGAGAGCAAGGTCCGAACTAAAAGATTCATCAGTTTCGAGGTGATGAGAAAAGTCTATGCCCACGAGGGAGCCAAAATACCTGCAAGTCAGATTCGGGCAACTTGCGGTCCAAAAACCGTCTTAAGGCCATAGTCAGGTCAAAAGGTGGTCATATTGAGCAAAAGTAAATTGATGCTTAATTTTGTATTATTTTTAGACATTTTTTCCTTTGAAATGAATAAAAGTAATCTTCCAAACTAAACTTATTGCCTTTTCAATTGATACTTCGAGTGCCGGACCCTGTAATTTATCAGTTTTTTCTGAAGATTGCCACCCAGGCTTCCAAAATGGTTACCAAGCTGGCGCGATATATACGGATTTTTTTAAAACCTTCGATAAAATCTCCCATACGATTTTAGTAACTAAATCGGCATGTTTCGGTTTTCATTCGACTTTCCCCTCATCCAAGTACTAACCGCGCCCGACGCTGCTTAATTTACTCATAAACGTAAACTCTTTGATATCAAAGCACAAAAGGCACTACTTTAACCTATTTTTGAAAAAACACAAATCGGATATAGTACTTATAGCCGAACATCGCCTCAATCCAAGACACAACGTTAATTTCAAAGGTTATAACTTTATTAAACAGACCGACAGCGCTAAACAGGTACATAATAGGCAAAACACGGGTGGTACGGCTACTGCTATTTGCATAAGAGAAGAATATAAATACGAACTTATAAAAGTTCCAGACACCGTTCATTTGGAGAAAATAGCTTTAACAATTTTCTGTGCAAATGGGGAAGAAATCTCGTTTGTATCATTATATAATCGTCCATCTGATTTATTACATGTAAATGATCTTAATTTAGTTCTAGACTCTCTTAATTCAAATAAAATAGTAATTGGAGGAGATCTCAATGCTAGGCATACCAATTGGGGAGACTCCGTTATAAATAATAATGGGCGTATACTAAATAATTGGCTTCAACACTGTCCCACATTAAACTTGATACCAACAAAGCATCCCACTAGGGTATCTAGGCATTCAGCTTCATACTTAGATATATTTTTAGTGTCACCGTGTGTTGGAATACAATTTAATGAAGTAAATGGATATATGTATTAATTGCTTAAATACTCATGAATACAAATCGGATCATAGTGGAGTAGAATTGATCATAAAATCAGATCATAATGTA
Source organism: Anastrepha ludens (assembly GCF_028408465.1). Lineage (NCBI taxonomy): Eukaryota > Metazoa > Arthropoda > Insecta > Diptera > Tephritidae > Anastrepha > Anastrepha ludens. Next base: position 123,289,933 of record NC_071501.1, read on the forward strand.
CTTAGTTGTCCGTTAACTGAGTTTTTCAATTATGATAAAACTGATGTAAAACATTTTAATTTAATATATTGTTAAGCAATCTTAGTACAAACTATTTACCAATCAATCGTAACGTAACACGAAATGAAATTGATAACTGCATTATAAATTTAAATAAAGCCATCGACACAGCTCTTAACTCAGGAGCTGTTCCTAAAGTAGAAGTGCGCAATCGTGGGCTTATAAACCTACCTAGTGATATACTACATTTAATTTCCGAAAAGAAACGATTACGTCGCATTGCGTAAAGATGTGTTAATCCTCAGAGGAAAAACACTTTGACAGTTATAGTGCGTAATATTAGTAAGATTATAGAAGAGCGTATTTGTATACACGAAGAAAAATACTGGACAAATGATTTTTCCAATATACGCATGAATAACAAAACATACAATAAAATTAAGGGATTATGTGGATTAAAAAAAGTGTTAAAGATACCAGACCTTGTAATTAATAAAGACGATATTGATATTGACTTCCCTTATGCAAATCCGGCTGGTAACAATAGTAGTGACAACATTGTTCTTACAGAAAACTTACGTAAAATAAATACATCGCCAGAACCAGCAACTCGGAGATACAAATTTTACAGCTCATGTTGAAAGTAGTGTGTTAGAATTAGCTAACACAGCTGAGCCAATTGTACATTTTACGAACAGCATAAAAGCTGATGGTGAACAAACTACAGTTGAATCTCAATACACTTTTATAAACGCGGAGAAAATTGACATAATCTTACGATTAAAAAATAATAAAAAGAGCTGTGGGGAAGACGGTATCTCAAACTTTTTGCTAAAGAAAACAACAAACACTATCTGGAGATTCTTAGCAATTATCTTTAATCACTCACTTAATATAGGCTATTTCCCACTGGAATGGAAAACAGCAAAAATAAAATGCATTCCGAAACCAAACACTGACCTTAGTTCTCTTGTTAATTACCGCCCAATATCTCTTCTTTAAAATATTAGTAAATTATTGGAAGAATAACACAACATATTGAAGAGCGACATGTCTTAAAAGACTATCAATTTGGGTTCCGGCCATATCATTCAACATGCCACGCACTAACTTTACTCTCTGATTTTATTTGTAGTAATTTAAATCGACGACAGGCGACGATATTAGTCAGTCTAAATTTGGAAAAAGCATTCGATACTGCTTGGGTGGAAGGAATCTTATTTAAAATGTACAGGAAGTTCAACTTCGAAAAAAATCTTTGCATAATGTTGTATAGTTATTTAAAAGAGCGATCATTTTATGTTAATGAAGGTATATTTAATTCTTTGACAAGAGACGTTAGCTCAGGTGTGCCACAAGGTTCTTTGTTGGGGCCAATTCTCTATAACATCTTCTTAGCTGATTTCCCTGACCCACCATTAAGTTCCGAAATTAATAATTGCGATATTAAAGTGCTCATATACGCAGATGATATAATTATATTGGGATCTCACCAACGCATAACCAAAGCTAATGAAGCCGTTAACTCATACCTAAATGAATTAAATACATACTTTCACAAATGGAAGCTAAAAGTAAACTTCAATAAAAGCGAAACAACTATTGTTAAAGGAATACGTAAAAACTTATATCCAAATGCTCGTAAATATGAGCCTCAAATTAAAATAAATGGATTCAACATAAAATCTAAAGAACAAATCAAATACTTAGGCATAATTTTGGATAGCAAATTCACCTTTGTAAGACATATAGATTTCGTTTTGACAAAAGCAAAAAAATGTTCTTTAGCTATTGTAATTTATTAAGAAGGCAGGGTGGACTATCGAACTGTATTAAAATAAATATTTACAAACAAATAATTAGACCAATCATATCTTATGCTCATCCGATATGGTTCAACATTTCGTCGAGCCAAATGGAGAGACTCAGACGATTTGAACGATATGTTTTAAGAATTTGTAGCGGTCTTAACCGCCAACCTTACAGAAGTGGTACTTTTTGGAAAAGAGTTTCTAATAAAAGTTTATATGAAAAATGTAAAATATCACGCTTAGACTTTTTCTTAACGAAATCGTCAGTAAGATTTGTTGATAAACTGACATTCATAGAAAATGAACTGATAAACAAATATCTGTCAAAGGCAAGGGAAATATCATTACCTCTAATAGGAAAACATTTATCACCAATATATTTAAAAATACTAAAAAATAATAATATGTTACATAAAAATAGTAAAGCAATATATTATCATAGGCGATACAATACTTACAACTTCAACGATGAAAATTTAGTTTATAACATTGATCAATTTATAGCCAAATAAATTATAGAAGTTTAATATACGTTATCTCCTTTTTAAGCCCTTTTTGGGAGAATATAAATAAGTTTTAAAATTATGCCAAAGACATTCCAAATAATAATGATAACCTATTGTATAATCAAAAGAAAAATAAGTTTTAAACTCCTAGATAAATACAAATGTATGTTAGGATAATGCTAAATAATCTAATTTTATCTTAACTTTGTAAACTCCTATGTTAAAATGATTTTGGGCAGTAAATGAAATGAATTGAAATTCGACTTTCCTTGATTGGATTCGATTCTATTTAATAAAGGGGTGCAGGGGTTCCATGGGGTTTCTTCGAAACAGTTTATTGCCACCTCTGGTGTACCTCAGAGTAGTATTTAGGACCTTTGTTATTTTTTGTTTACTAATGTATGCTCGTTTTTTTCCTTTGCAAATTTTCTTCTCTATGCTGATGATCTAAAAGTTTTTGCTGAAATAAGAAATTCTAGTGATTCAGCCGCCTTACAGTCTGAGCTGCATAATTTGTTTTCCTGTTGCCTTATGAATCGTCTATTTCTTAATATTGAGAAATATTATAAAATCACATTTTCTAAGCTTCGAAAGCCCCTTAAAACATCTAATCATATTAATTATATATATTTTGCTTCGTCTGATGTGACTCAAGATTTAGGGTTTTTTTATGATTCTATGCTCAATTTATGCCGTTTCCAAATCACTTACTATGCTCGTGTTAGTAAGACGTCATTCATCGCAATTCACTGACCCATATACTCTGCGTTTGTTCGATCCACATTAGATTCTGCTGCTTTTATGTGGAGACCTTTCCTTGCCGTCCTTAGAAATCGAGGTTTCAAATAAAAAATAGTTTAAAAAAACTAAAAAACAGGCTTTTATTGCTAATCGAACTAAAAAGTATGAAATAAATTTTAATGACAAAGGGACCTATAATGAAGTAATAGCAAATCGAACGATCAGTCATAGTCAACTACCTCAGAACAGAATTATAACAAAAATTAAGATACAAATAGAGTAATTCAAATTAGAGTTAAAAGCGTGGGATGCTTGATATAGTAAATATTACAATCATTCTATTGGCAACTACCTATGTACAGAGGGTTATGAAAGTGAAGCAAAATGCATCCCACGCTTTTAACTCTAATTTGAATTATTCTATTTGTATCTTAATTTTTGTTATAATTCTGTTCTGAGGTAGCTGACTATGACTGATCGTTCAAGTGCTATTACTTCATTATAGGTCTCTTTGTCATTAAAATTAATTTTATACATTTTAGTTCGATTGGCAATAAAAGCGTGTTTTTTAGTTTTTTAAACTATTTTTTATTTTCTACTTTTTAGTTCGATTAGCAAAAAAGCGTGTTTTTTAGTTTCGTTAAACTATTTTTTTTTATTATGAATGAAAATTATTGTTATCATTGCAGTCAGTGAATAAATGATTCGATATATTCGTGTTATATTTAATTCCTTTCTTATCGACTGTGAGTCTAAAGCTATGCAGTTATCGGCCGTGATAAAGAAGTAATTGGGATGAAGAACTTATTTCGTGGAGGGAGCCTGAGAAACTGATTTACAAGAATAAATAGAGATTTTTCATTTTACAACCAAATTCACCTTACTTTTTGCCCACAGTAAAAAAAAGAAAATATTAATCCTGGCAATCCTAATAAGGATAATGGAAAACTTTTATCAAATTATTGCATTGTCATCGGTCCTTGATAGGTGGGCAAAATTTCAAGTCGATCAGATTTTTACATATATTACATACATACATACACACATACATACATACATACATACATACAACCCGACCTAATAAAAGTGTGTTAAAAATGTCTGTGCGCTTCGCAAGCCATCATATGAATCCCTCTTTCGATTGATTAGTCTTATCCCATTAAGTGACGGAAGTACTATTTAGGCAGTTTCATTTATCTTTAATCTCGTTAATGGCAAAATTGACTCCTGGGCTCTTCTAGAAATATAAGGTTAAGTTCAAAATAAACAAGACTGAGCTAAAATAGAAACGACAGGAGCTTTGTTCTGATAACTTCGAGTTTATTTATTCAAAATAGTCTTATCTGGCCTCGATACAGTATTTTGTGTGATCCAAAAGCTTTTCGAAAGAATGTTTCAGGTCATTGACCGGCATCGACTTGATTTTTGACTGATTTTTGACTTTTCCAAGCGCAATTTTTTGGGTGGTGGCTCGTCTGGGGTCTTCCATTCGGCACTTTGACGCATAGTTTCAGGTTCATGCTGGGAACCCTTTATCACCAGTAACAATGTTGTAAAGGAAGTTCTCGTATTTTCTCGCATCTTTAATGAATGAACGAATGTTGAATTCTGAGCCATTTTTGGTCCTCAGTTAACTTGTGCGGATTGAAATGTGCACAGACCTTTCGTAAGCGGAAATGATCAGTTAAAATACGATAAATCGATGTTTTGGAGATATTCAACTTCAATTCCATGAACTTCAACGATGATTTCGGTTCATTTTTGATAAATTTGCGAACAATTTCGATGGAGTTTTCGGTGACTACTGATTTTGGGCGACCCGTATGTTCAGGCCCGTGCGCACCGGGGGGCTTGCAGGGCTCAAATTTAATTTAAGTTCAATATTTTTTTTACTATTATTTATCCTTATCACCAATCAATGATTCATCATATCCAAAACTGTGACTTAAGCGTGTACTGTGTCATAAATTTATAAACGCAAGCAAAGTTATATCAGACTGCAACAAGAGTTGGAACCCCCCTAAATCTGGGGGTCTGCGCACGGGCCTGCGTATGTTCATTGTCATTTATGTCCTAACAACCCTCTCTGAGACGCGTAAACCACTCATGAACTCTGGCACAAATTTTGATATTAGCTCTTTGTTCGAAACTCAGTTTTGTACCGATGATCCAAACATACTGACACTTAAGCCGCAATAACTTCGCTTCCACTGAACCGAATGTCACCAAGCTTTCACTGGAAGTAAGCTAGGAATGTTACTTCCAACGGATTAACTTCTAATAAGATGGCGCCATCAAAAACATTTTTATGACGCTAGTCTGTTTATTTTGGACTTCACCTTGTAATACATTTGTATTTTCCTTGCAGAAATTTTCGTCGTTTTTCGTTTCGCGTTGGCTTCAGTAGGATATTATATAGGGTTAATGCGCCGCTGGTTAGAGCTGACTTTAATTATATCTCTTATCTTATATCTTTTTCGATTTGGACCTTTCTGGGGTCAAACAGGTATTTCAAATGCAAGTAAAAAACTACTTTCTATGTAATAAATCTAAGTAATGCTTCGCAAATATTTGTTATTTTAGTTTCATAATTATTAGTTTTGCTAAATTACATTTGAAAATGAAAAAATATAAATTTTTAGCAATTTGATGGTTTCTTATGTTGATATCTTGACACGTTTTAATCTTAACTATTGCAAAATTTGTGCCCTGGTTTTGAATTAATACCTGAAATGTCTGTTATGAAGTTTTTTAGACTTTAAGGAATAAATAAAAGAATATATTATACCATAGCCCTTTCGAATACTCTCAACCCCAGAACCAAAAGTCAGTTCAGGAGGTTACTTTCATTAGGCGGTCGATTGTGTGGATTTTCATTTGGACTTTATTATTCACCCATTATGCATTAATTTTACATAAGTCTGGAAACAGGTCCAACATAGATGCAAATAAGACCAAACTCTCCCGTATTTGCTGGTCCTTTAAACTCACGAATTATTAATAAAATGTCATTGGCACTCAGCTGCGGCTCAAATTGGGCGTATTCCCTTTCCTAAGCTATCCATTTGACAAGACAAATGACATACATACAGTGCACATGTCAAACAAGAAAATCACAGAAACAAAATCAAAATCGAAACTTGCCTACCCTTAGAATCACAGCACTCAAAACGCGCACTAAATAAGAGCAATAACATGGAGTTAATTGAATTAAATTGTTTCGCATATTGCAACCGCAATTGGCCAATTTAACAAAGAAAAAATTGGTTAAAAGGAGCAACTGCAGATCGAGCGCAATGCGGGGAGTGACATCCACCAATGAGGTGCTGAATAAAAACTTTGCGCATATATATGTGTGTGTGTATTAACAGTTGCACAAAGCACTTTTGTCGAGGTGCCTGCTGTTTGTGATTTTATTTTTGTACTTGTTGTCGTTACTACGTTTATTTGCTTTCAATCACTTTTCGTCACGAAGCCGTCAACAAATACGAAAATGTAAATAAATAATGATGAAGCGCCAAAACAGCTTAAACGACGAGTTGTTCTGTGAGTGAAGTTGGAAAGAAGCCGGCAGGTGAAGGTAGTTAAAAAAATAAAAATAAAAAAAAACGCAATCAAACAATGTCACGGCAGTTACCACACCAGCAGCAAGCGAAACAGCAAAATTGACAACGCTAACGACAATGACAACCGGCAGCCAAGCAAAGCAGGCAATCATTGCCCAGCAAACATTCGAGTTTGAGTTCAACAGAAGGTGTGCAGTTATGAGCTGGGGTATTACTTACATAAATCTCAAATGTGGGTGCTGAACAGCAGTGCTGCCGTCATCGGAATGGAGTCGCAATTCGACTCTTTCTTAGAATCATTCACAATTGCCTAGATTTGAGGGGTTTTCATGTTTCAAATTTATGAGGCTCTCGCCGTTTGCCATATTTAAGATTTTTTATTCAAATTTTTGCAGATGTTTCCTGATATATTTTTTTATATTTTTTGTATTGTAAAGTTTATCAAAAACTTTTACCCAGTAATCTTCTTTTCCTTTTTCCCAGGACGAATGTAGATTTTTTATAGAATCCATCAGGTATATTTTGTTTCCTAGGAGGGAACTTCCGCTAATTTTTTACATTGAAGCAAAACAATATTTGTTTTTATTTTTGAATGAATAACGAAGTTGAAAAGTAAACAAAATTTCTTCTCATCAGGTGAATACATCCAATCTTAAAGTGTGGCATGGTTTTATATGTAATACTAGCTTTCGTCTTAGGTATAAACAAAAAGTATAATGCAACAAAATCTCTAACTGTTCATAAAACTTCCGATTTACTCAAATAACTTAAATCGTTTGCAAACTGGACATAGATGCCAGCTTGGAAATAAAAAAAATGCGTCAAGGCTGGAGAAATATATTTTTGGTGTTTGTTGGGTGGCGCCGTCAACTGCCGCTAGCGATTAGTGTATGAGTGGGCGTATGTATGGACGTTCAATGTGTATGTTTGTGTGTCTATTTTAAATGGCTTTGTGTTTTTTGGGGCTACCGTGGGGGGATTGCGGTCGCGTTGTTGGCGAACTTTGGTGACAAATTGCACTTAATGACATTAAATTGAAAATGATTGTGCAATTGGCAAACGAAAATTAATAAAAATAAAAGCGGAATAGACAACATCAATACAAAACCGCAATGGCGCGCCACAAATGGTAAGTCACAATTTTCGTTTGCGATTTGTCGCCTAAATTAAAATTGATGTCCACCACTGGAGCGGCAATAAAAAAAAATTATACACAAGTATATGCCTACCTAAATATGCGTCATTGTGGGGCGGGGCTATAAAATCTGGAAGCTCCGAGCTTTGTTTGGCCGTACCAAGGGTCTTTAGATGAGAAATTTGCTTGCTTTAGAATGTACACTAATATTTTGAAATGTATGGATCAGAACCGTATAACAGGTTCACAAATAAGTATATTATCTGCTTTTTTGAGCTTAACTCCCAATCCGTAATAAAAGCGAGATTCATTTTTACCGAATGTAAAGAGAAACGTTAAAGTAAAAACTAAATAAAATAGACGCCGGCAAGTAGGTAAATTTGGCAGCCGCATCGTACATAGGAACGCGACTCCACTTAGACCACGAAATGTGTCCTTTGTGAGTTGCAGGGGATGGGCTACATTTCCCGTTCCAGATTGCACCATCCTGAGCTTTGGACAAGGCATAAAAGGTTTTTGACACCTAAAGTGTACAGAGTACAGGATTTTGTAAACGCTGAATAACTTTGTCTTTTGTCATCCGATGGACTTCAGCACACATATTTTCGATATGTTAATTCAGTACAATTTCAGCCATGGATCCCTTTACACCGAAACAACCGAAATCGACTCTATAAAACCCGAAGTGCTTGACAAGGTGATGACTAACGCAGAAAAAAGATCGCAGTTTGTGATTGCTAATAAAGGTGGTCACTTGATTGATATTTTTAGTATATATAGTTTATAAATAGTTTTAAAAAATTGTAAATTACCAAACCCAATAAAAATACCTCACTTATACAAATCAGTTTTTTTTTTCAAAGTTATTCAATGTTTTCATACCGACATAAAAGATGGCGCACCCTGTATAGATTATCCATATTCGTTAAGAAGTAGAATCTTAAATATGGGTTTCTGCTTCTGACTATAGCCGGGCATGTGCAAAAAAGGTGTTAAATTGCTTCCAATTCCTCCTCATTCCTCCAGCTATGACGCCTAATCTCCTTGCGTGATTTCCTATGAGAGGGTCTCTTGTGAAGGCCTCTACTAAAGTCCTAATTTGAAGTCTACTCAATTCATGATATTCTTGGATAGACGTAAATTCAGACTTGGCCATGTTTGCCTTGCAATTTCACAGGTATTGGCACTGATCCCTTGTAATCTTTGATAAACAGAATAGCTTCGTGCGTCCATAACAAGAAGCCTCGAGTTGTGAGAGGTACTACCATAAAATTATTTATATCTGACATACTAGTAACTTCTCTTGCAAGGTGATCAGCCCGACAGTTCCCTGGTATATCTCTGTGGCCTAGAACCTAGCATAAGATACTGTTTAGCCATCCCATTAAAAGATTGACGACAATATAAGACACGCCCTGATGCTGTTTGTAGAAGGCAGATATCTGTTGCTTGTATTCTGTTTATCTCTAGCCATCTTAACACTTCATGAAAAGCATTTATTTCTGCTTGAAAAACACTACAGCCATCCGGTATTTAAAAGATTGACTAACAAAAAGCTCTACGCAATATAACCCTGGTCCTACATAGATCTTAACGGATGTGTTGATTGATGGATCTGCTTCAAGCCATTCCAGTCTAGAAGAGATTTTCACTGAGAAATTCCTTTCGAAACAGAGAGTGGGACGGTGATAATCACAGTCACTGGGTATATCCGTACAGGAGTCTAAGATGGTTGAATGTCCCTGTGTAACAGTTTTCCAATTTTCTATCTATGATTAGTCCCAAGTACTTGGTTTCTTCCGAATTCGCAAGAGGTTCCTCCTTAAGCATAATTGGACTTAATTGAGGGATTCTATGTTTCCTAGTGAACGATACGAGTTGTGCTTTGTCTGGGTTGACTCCTAGATCACACTTTTCTGCCCTTCCTAGAAGGTATATTACCTCATAATCCACCGATTCTTGCGGACATAATTCTAATAAAAATTTTGTTAGATACTATTAACTATGCAATCATATTACAGCGTGAGTCCATATTCACTTTGGCCTGTTATAGTTTATGGTATTATAAAACCCCAGTAGACGTCGTTTAGGGATTTCCTACAACTGTCTGTTACTAGCAGCAAATTGCACAATCAAATTAACAATTGCTTCTCTTTGCCTTTCTTCGTATCGTTAATAATAATTACACAAACCAAAAACACTAAAATATTCCACCAAACCGATTCCTATGAAGAAAAGTTTGACAGGTCTCGTTGGCTGATTGTCAATTTTGCAGCTAATCTGCCATATGTGAACGGGTGATTAATTTTTCTGAACTTATTTTACTTTACATTCGAGATTGAAAGTAACATGAGAGGGGAGGTTCCGCCTATAGTCATCAAATTTGTTAAAGAATTTTTATTATTAATTTAAATTTGTACTATATTTTATTATAATTTTTATTACGCTAAATTAGTATAAATATTTCTTATATTTTTGCTTAACAAAACCCCCTTTTGCTGCACTGTGCACTAACTCAATTACTTTGTTGGTGTTGAAAAAGGCAATTTGCAAGCAATTTTCTATACAGGCACACATACACATGCACATATTTTTGGCTTCACAAAATGGAAAAGCGCAAAAGTAAATATGCCTCTGTAATGAGTTTGCTACCCCAGCGAATAACCGACGGCCTACGCGTTGACCTCGTTGCATGCAAATATTTGCATTTTACCAAATTGATTTCTATAACTTCCCACATTTTGGCTAATTTTCCTAAGAGCTGCTGAAATGTGAATTGCTAAATGTTGCCGTGGCTGCACGTCATCGAAATCAACGCAAATTATGATGAAAATTTTGATGTGCCATTTGCTAAAGCATTTCGTAACTGCTCGAGTGCAATTGTGTGGCCGTGTGAGAGTGTATGTGTGTGTGTTTAAAGCCCACCCACCCCAATCTGTTGTGCGCTCGTAAACAGAAGCAGCACTTGAGCTGAAAGCCATTAGGTGATAGGCAACTACTATTCTGTTTATGGAGCTCATTTGAGGAAAACCTGTAGTTGTTGTTGTTGTTACGTGTGGCATATTTTCTCAATTAAATATATATTTTTGTTTTTATGCACATAACTTGATTTTTTCTTTCCCTTCGCTTCACTGGCACTTCAATTTTGCCGCTCGAGCTGCTCGTGCTGCTCTCAAGTCAATGGATTTCACTTCGACTAATGCGCAATTAGAAAAATTGGAAAACGCCTTTTCATTAGTGTTATCGCTGGCATTTTTAGATATAGAGCTACTTATAAGTCTATTACAAATGGATGTACATATGTCGAAATGCCTATTTGTGTGTGTGCGTAGGCATGCGCATATCAGCCCAAAAAGCAATAAATGCGAGAGCATCTTGTCCGTTACAAGAACATTAGCCGTGATGGGCTATTCTGATAGAATCGGCAACATGTGGCTTTCAATTTAGTATATTAATTTATTCGATTGCCTCGTAATTTTGCTACTTTTTGTGTAATAATAATTCAATAACTTCAGATGTTTTGGGAAACTTAATTTTTGGCTTGTGGCGAATAGAAAAAAAACAAAGTACTGAGAGTGAAGTTAAAAGATATGTTATTAATTTAAGCACTTCAATCCATTTGATTGTGACTATCGAAATTCAAGCGGTTTCATTTTGCATAATAGAATTTTATGTATTTTTTGGGAAATAATTAGCACCAACGCCGTGCAGTTCTCTGAAGTAATGAAGAAAACTACAGGGTGAAAATGTTTTATTAATTTCAAAGACAATTTTTATTAATTAGTTTTTATTGATTTCAAAGACAAAATTGTTCAGAAATGATTACAATTTTGGCATATATTCACTTTAACTCGATATGACCACCTTTTGCCTTGATTATAGCCTTCAACTATAGCCATTCTCGTATAATCGCTTTTTTCAGCATATCCACACTGGCATATTTTTTAGTCCCCATCTTGCTCTCCAAAATGGACCAGATGGAATAGTTCATCGGATTTGCGTCTGGCGAATTCGAAACTCATTGTGTGGACGAAATGAAGTGTGGAACATGATTTTTTAACCATTCTTCGTTCACACAAGCTTTATGAGACGGTGCCGAGTCCTGTTGGAAGGTCCATGGTCTACGACCGAAATGGCTGTGTGTCCACGGCTCTAAAGCAGCTTCTTAAACATTTTCCCGATAATAAGTCGTATTCATTTTGACACCAGGCTCGATAAAAACGATTGGAGACCATTACTTGCGATGGGAAATTGCTTCGAGTGGCCATACGTAGGCTCAAATTCTCGTATGAGCGTTCGGTCAAGTAAACGCGATCGTTTTGAGTGTTTATGAACTGCTCAATTCGGGCATTTTTTTCATCAGAAAACACAATGTTAGAAAATTCGCCACGTTCGTGCAAGCGCAACAACTCCTTTGCTCTTTCCCACCGAACTTTTTTTTGCTGGGGTGAAAGATCGTGCGCTTTTTGGAACTTGTAAGCCTTGACCTTGAGCTCATTTTTCAATATGCGTCAAATACTGTCTTGCGATATTTTCAGTTTTTTGGACATTTTTCTTCCACTTCGACGTGGATTTCGTCCAAGTCGAGCCTTCACTTTCCGAACCATTTCTGGCATTGTTGCGGTGTTTTTTGGTCCACCTCCAGAGCGTTTTGCAATGCTACCAGTATCATTGTAACGTTTTATAGTGCGATACACAAACATTTTATTCACTTTGAGGTGACTGAACTCACGAAAGAAGGTTGTGATTTTCCAGCCAAATATAACGCAATCACACTATTACGTTTAAATTCCATCACAGAAAAAAAAATTCAACAAAACTGAGACGCAAATGCTTTTGATGGCTTATAAACAATATATTGAACTATCTTAGAACAATTTTGACGTTGATGTCATGAGCGGTTTTACAGATACAAGCAGTGTGAAGTTGGTAACACTTCATATCGTTCACCCTGTACATACTCTATCCCGATTTCGGGCATCCAGATGAGAATCGAGACCACAAAACTGGGGGGGTTGATCTTCAGATGTAACGAAGACCGCTCGTGAGCTGATCAGGAAAAATTTTGTAATTACAGAGATGCAACTGGTCAAGGATTCCCGTGTGATCTTTAAGGCCTGTAGAAACAAGAAAAGAGAATTTCGAAAAACACACCTTATAAGACAAAAAACATGAATGGCCATATGATGTGCAAAAAAAAAGTTCAATATTGAGCTGCCTGATGCGAGTTTGTCAGTTTTGCAGACCACAATTTACAGAACTACCGCTGGTATGCAAAGAAAGTCCTTCAAAGGGATCAAGATTGGGAATTTATGGGAAAACAGCTCTTGGATTTGGCACTGTGACAACGCACCATCGCTCAATTCCATCATTATCCATTAACTTTAGTAGTAGTCGTAGTAATTCTTTATTTATTTATAAATATGGCATCTTACATTTTAGTAATTTATGCAATAATACATTTAAATATATAAATACAATACATAAAGAAAGAAATAATGAATTTGTGGCAATAACAATGTTGTCTGTCACAGCTCAAAAATTAATCAAAAATTAAACTCTGCAATACGAAAATCTCTGTAGTGTAAGGCTGAGTATATAAAGCAAGTTAGTCTTTTCCAGTTGTGGCCATTAAGTATATCTATTACTTCTGCTTCATTTAGCTTCGCTGCGTTGAGGTATCTTCTTCTGATCTCCTTCAGTACCAGACATCTTCCTAAGAAGAGCTGCATATCTTCTTCCGCGTTTATCGTATTGCAGAGGGTGCATATTTTCTGAGCATTTCCATACGTAGTTGCATTTAGCTTCAGTAAATCACATTCTGCTTTGAAAATTGTCGTAATGTCAGCTAGCCGCATATCTTCTTTAATATAGGATTCCCCTTTTGAGTAGTCTAAATGCTTATAAATTCGCGTCGCGCTTAACTGTGCTTTTTGCCTTGCCATGTTGAGATCTTTTATTTTCATTTTGGTAAGAAGTAGCACGCCAACACCAATAACAAACTCAGCCTTGAAATCCAACGTAGAATCTCTCTTGCCAACAAGTGCTACTTTGGACTAAGTAGGCAACTGAGCAGTAAAGTCCTCTCTCGACGAACAAAACTAACACTCTACAAGACTCTCATCATGCCCGTCCTAACGTATGGCGCAGAAGCTTGGGCGATGACAACATCCGATGAAGCGACGCTTGGAGTGTTCGAGAGAAAGATTCTGCGTAAGATTTTTGGACCTTTGCACGTTGGCAATGGCGAATATCGCAGACGATGGAACGATGAGCTGTATGAGCTTTACGACGACATAGACATAGCGCAGCGAATAAAGATCCAGCCGCTACGTTGGCTGGGTCATGTCGTCCGAATGGATACAAACGCTTCGGCTTTGAAAGTATTCGATGCGGTACCAGCTGGTGGTAGCAGAGGAAGGGGGCGGCCTCCTCTGCGTTGGAAAGATCAGGTGGAGAAGGACTTGGCTTCACTTGGTGTGTCCAACTGGCGCCGGTTAGCACGAGAAAGAAACGACTGGCGCGCTTTGCTAAACTCGGCCAAAATCGCGTAAGCGATTATAGCGCCAATTAAGAAGAAGAAGAGAAGAAGTAGCACGCAGCGATCTTGCCAGCCTATTGGGTGTGAGAATGATGTTTATATTCGGCCACCAATTTAATTTCTTCATCTTGATCCCACCATTTTTCAGCCTGGGAAAGTCGGCCACCTCTTCTAAAGACCATTATCTCCGATTTATTTGGGTTTACTTCCATGTTCCATTCAGCGCAGTATTTCTCCAGGTTATTAATCATGGATTGCATGACTTAAGGCTTATCCGCCAGGAAAACAATATCATCGGCATAAAGGAGAAGACGTATATTCATGCCCTGAACCAATAGTCCGCCTTCCAAATATTCGTGCAAATCGTTTAGGTATAAAGTGAACAATATAGGCGACAACAGATATCCTGTTTCACACCAGTGCAGGTCTCAAAATAGTCGGATAGTTCTTTTCGCGTCCAAACCGCAGATCTAGTATCCTCGTAGATATTTTCTATGAGGTTCGTTATTTTACTAAATATTCGAAGTTTATAAATCAACGGTCTCCTCGGCACCCTGTCGAACGCCGCCTTGAAATCAACAAAATATGCGTAAGCGTTTTGATTTTCATTTAACTTTAGATATAAAATAGACGCAAGATTATAAATGTTATCTACAGTTGAATGGTTTCTTCTAAAGCCGGCGTGGAGTTCCGTTAACTTTTGACCAAGAACGATTCGAATATCATCCAACAGCCATAGAATTCACCTAATATGGCTCCCTACGATTTTTTTCTGTTCGATCGAGTCGAAAAACCATTACGGGGAACGAGTGTTACAAGCCGAAAGGCAGTAATGGAAAAATCGAACTATCCCGAAAATAGAGTTCCAGAAATGGATCAAACGCTGGCATAAATACGTTACAGTTGATTGGGAGTACTTTGGAGGCGATAATATCAAAATGAGTATTAAACTTGTGTTTTGAATTTTCTGAATATATTCCGGGAGCTCTTTAATTAAGTTATTCTTCAAAATAATTAAATTTATTGTAGTTAAAACCAAAATTACGCAACTTTTTGAATACAAAATTAAAAATAAGTTTAAATCCTATTTCACTCACGAAATTAGCTGAAATTTAAAACCCTTTCTTAACCTCATCTTTCTTTTAATTTTATTTTTATTTTCTTATAAGCAAGTATATATACATACATATGAATTTATGTATTTACTTATTAATTAATTTTCCAATTTCGCTGCAACACTTTCTCTTTACTTGGACACAAAATTGCTCACAAATATATTTGTAGGTAAAGGGGTTTTCAATCGGGACGAGCCGACTTTGACAGGTTATAGCGGCCAGCTTGTTTTGGCGGAGTTTATCAAATTTGTTCGGAAGGGAAAATTGTCTCTGGTAATAAGGTACATTTTTGAATGAAAGGCTATAAATAACCAGATAACAATTTCTGGAACGTTGCAACCCGTACGAGGTTCACAAGATGGCATTATGACCACAAAAAGTCACTGCTTGGAGGGGATTTTGTGCCAACTGCATCATTGATCCGTACTTCTTCAAACACGCACCAAATTGCACGACATTGATGTGAGCGACACATGGCTCCAGCGAGACGGCGCTATGTCCAACACAGCAAGCGCCAAGATTCATGCGAATTGCACTTCAAGATCGCGCGATTTGACTCTTTTGATTGCAGAGTTTTCTGAAGTCGCCAATAAGCTGCAATATCAACCGCGCAGCAATGGTCTGCTTGAATGCAGTTGGATTGGAGCAGCAGCCTTAGTGAAAACTCCACTCGAACCCTTGTAACATTGACCTTTCAATAAAAACAAAAATATTTATGTCAATACCTCCCACCTAATTTGTTTTATTCCATTCCATTATCGGCGTACCGTTATTAGAAAACCCTTTGCCAGAAAATATTCAACTGTCAGCCTGTTGTGGTGTTGTAGGTACAAAGTGTGAGTGCATTTGCTTATGCCGTCAAATTTTCCTTCTTTCCAAAGTACTCGCATACTCATTCATTCTTGTCAGCTAACGCAGCGGCGTAGCTACATTTTATGTTTTCAATTTCACTGCAGGATTAACAGGGATTTCTTTGCAATTCACTGCAGCAACAGCAAGGGCGGCAAGGCAAGTAGTCGAGCATAGGAAAAAGTCGCAACAGTGGCGTCAACGGCATCGCACATCGTGGAAAAGTGCAAAAAGATTTTGCTGCTGACGACATTTTCAATTAAAAAGGATAAGTCTAGGATTATTTGAGGCACTCAGACGAGCGGAATGGCACAACAGCGCTGCCAGCTACTCAAGTGTTACTAACTGAGGCGGCTGAACGCGCTATTTGGGGGAATTTTTAATTAACTTCTGCGGCAAAAATTAAGTAATTTGAGCAAAACAGAAAGTTCATAGCCAGAAAAACCCCAAGTGGGTGTCCATAATTGCAAGTGGCTGATTATGCATTCAAAAGATTTATTAGCCATATAATACATGCAGAGATGCTTAGACATTTATATTAGATTAGTCCAGATTGCTTTGAGGTTTGCACTTCGACTTCATAGCCTTTTGTGCTCTCTATTCATCACCGTACCCCATCCAAACCCAGATCCCCTAATGAACTTAAGATAGCGCTGAGTGGGGCTAAGCGTATATGCCTCTCTTCTGGCTGCAATTTGCCGTGATGTATCAACCTTCTCCGCGCTATAGCGCTGCATTCAAAGAGCAGGTGCGTTGCAGTCTCCGGATGACTACGCAGCCTACATTGGCCCGTGAGAATATCCAAGGCGTTTCTCAGTTTATCCTTGGGGAGGGTTATGAGTTTTTAAACCTCTTTTGGTTGCACCGTCCTAATAAGCATTTCGCCGGACGTAGTCCCATAGTTTGGTGTTAGCAAACCTGTCTTAGCCTTAACTTTTCATTCTTAAGCTTCTCCTTAATGTTGTGTTGTCCAATAGCAAGGAAGGGCTCGTGTCCTATTAATGACGATGCCGCAGCCTTTCTCGCCAATGCATTCGCTAGTTCCTTTCCAGTTATACCGCTATGTTCTGGGACCCAAATTATCCAAATTATTATTAACAGATTCAGTTTCTCGACACACTCACAGACCAGTGAGAGCATAAACTCACCGGATGACAAAGGCTTTCAGTACCGCCTGACAGTCTCTCAGAATGGTAATTTGCTCATCTCTGCACATAGAGAGATGGTAGACACCTCCGTTTGGAAGATGCTTAGAAAACGACACATTGGCATAGAACACTTTGCTCTGGAACCATATATTTCAGCGCCCATGCTATCTGGTGTCTTCAAGCCATCTGTGTAGCAATACTGGGTACGCTCTACGCCAGTTTAACTTGTCGTCCAGTTTACTTCTGAACTTCTTTTCGAATTCGATGCCTTTAGTGGTATCATCTCTGGGTAGCTGCGGTCATTTATATGCTAGTATATGTATGCATATTTAGAAATAAATCACTCAGGTGTGCAACATTCAATTGCCAAGTGTCGCTTGTCAACCGGCAACATAATCAATCAAACAACTTTCAACCCACAGCACACATGCGCGCCTGCCTTGACATGATCACTCGCTGGCTCTCGTTCGACGAATGATCGAGGAACGCGGGGCGTCCAACACGTTTTACTTAACATCGTATGCAAATGACAGTGAAATTGCAAAATTGTAAAAATTAAATAATTACTTCAACAGCTTTATATGTGTGAGTGTGTATGTGTGCATGTATTAATGGCTGGTTCAAATTGCAAATTAGTGCAATTTCTATGGCAAATATGCGGCTCTAAAGTGCCAACAATTTCATATGCAAATTGTTGGAAATCGCCCGACAATGCGATCGCATGAAATGATTTCGCTCCACTCGGTTTGGCTGCTGTTTTACTTTTAATTAAATAAATAAATTGCTTGTAAATTAATTATAAATTATTATTATCGGTTTTTGCCATATTAGTTGTGTCAACTTAGCACTCGAGGTGTCGCTGCCGCTGTTGCAGCTCGGCGTAAATTAAGTAGCTCACAACTGTGGGGTTGTTTTTGTTGCTGTCCATATCTTTTTTAGCATGCCTACAATTCCTAGTTTTTTTTTTGTAACTAAATTTCCAATCTATGCGTCTAATTGAAATTAAATGCTTTTAACCATTTTTAGTTATTGTCCATATTTTTCTGTGAAATGCCATTATTTATTTAGCTTAAAACTGTTTTTCGTCCTTGAAAATCTGATAATAAAAGCAATCAAAATTTTAGTCATTAGCACGAAAATTTAATTGAATTAGTAAATTATGAAAGGCCAAAATTATTATCTAAAATACATATTTTACCGCTTAGGGTAAGTAAAGCTGTATTCGCATTTGAGATAATTTATAAATAATTTCTGTTTAACAAAAATTGCATTAAATAGTTGTAAGTACTTATATAGGGTTATCTAATAAGAGATGTTATTTTGATATTCAAAGAAAAATGCTATTTTTTAATATAAATGATCGGATGTTTATTTCATTATAAAGAGGAAGGTATGCCGTTAATAGTGGAAAACAACATGAACAAAATGACCATCACGACCACGCTTACCCTTCCCATGAAATCTTCCATAACTGAATTGCAAAGTTGCTGCCCTATGTCCTCGATAGCCCCTCGAATTCCATCTTTGAGGTCTTGAATTGATCCTAGGCTGTTGGCAGAGATCTTCTCTTTCACGTGGCCCCAAAGAAAAAAGTCCCAAGGTGTTAAATCACAAGATCTCGGTGGCCAATTGTGATCACCTCTTCGAGAGATAACACGGTCCGGAAACTTTTCCCGTAAAAGATCAATGGTTTCGTTGCTTGTGAGACACGTAGCGCCGTCTTGTTGAAAATAAACGTTGTCCAGATCAATACCATCCAATTCCGGCCATAAAAAATTGTTAATCATCTCTCGATAGCGCAATTCTATTCAAAATAACATCTGTTATTGGAAAACCCTTTATATACGCATTAGAGCTCTCGCGTTTTCGTTTTCATTTATTTAACGTCTAAAACATACTTATAGTTTTTACAAACCTATCTCTAAGTGGTCTATGAGCTTAAGTGAATTCTGATAGTTAAATAAATATCGGGTACGGCAATAAGTTTCCGCCCTCGTGAAGGAGGTGTCGCTGCCGCTATTTTGTACTATTTTTGTATTCGCTCTAGTAATATACTGGTGATTTGGAGATGTATATGTGAGGTCTCGATTGAAGTAGTTGACATTCGTTTAAAGCGCAAATATCTTTTTTTATCTGGCGTCAAAAATGTATACGTTCGTCCCGAAAAAAACAACATTTGCGGGAAGTCATGCTTCAGTATTACCTTTTAAGGAAAAGTGCAGCTGAAACGTGTCATATATTCATCAAAATTTACGGTAATCACGCTCCATCAAATACAACTTGTAAAAAGTGTTTTCGACGCTTCCAAAGAGGCAATTTCGACGTGAGTGATAAAAATCGCGAAGGGGCACCGAAAACATTCGAAGACACTCAATTATAACAGTTATTGGATGAAGGGATTTCGAGAGACGTTTAGTGGCGTGAGAGATGCCTCTTGAACGCCAAAGAAAAGGTTTTCTGCATCGCATCATCACTGGCGATTAAAAATGGATTTATTATGGTAACCCGAACTGTCGAAATGTTGGAGCCTACCAGGTGAACAAGGTCCATCGACAGCGAAAAAAAGTATTCATGCTTCCAGGTTATGTTGTGCATCTGGTGGGATCAGAAGGGTGTCATCTATTATGAACTACTTAAACCCTCTGAAACCATCACCGGTGACCGTTACCGATTGCACCTAATGCGTTTGAATCGAGTTCTCAAAGAAAAGCGGAAAAGTCCTGAATGGGACAGTAAACATGACAAACCGATTTTGCTGCATGACAACGCCAGCCCACACGCTGCTAAATCGGTCCAAAAATATTTAAAACGACTGAATTGAGAAATCTTGCCCCACCCACCGTATTCCCCAGACATTGCACCTTCGGATTACCATCTGCCCCGATCAATGCAGTCAGCTCTCTCTTGGCGGGCGATTCACTTCTTACGAGAGCATCGCAAACTGACTGATGAGTGGATCAAGTCAAAAGAACTACATTTTTTCGTCAGAGGAATCCATATGCTTTCTGAAACATGGGGTAAAATTGTAGCTTTCAATGGCACATACTTCACACAATACCACGGACTATTTAATTGTTTACGTAATTCGTAACTTTGGCTAAGAAAAACCGGAAATTTATTCCCATACCAATAAATTAAAAAATAGTTTAGAAATTTGTGTTCTCGCCCTCTGCGTTCTCACTATTTGGGCAGCTTCCATTGCTAGTAGGTCTAGCGGGTACTTGCCAGACAATACTAGAGCCGCATCGTTGGGCACCGGTTTAAATGCGCTACGTACTCGTTATGCGCACAACCGCTAGGTAGACTGCATTCCTCGAAAGTATGATACATTTTGCGTTTTGTTCTCCCAAATAGGTCCACCACACAAAATTTGGCTTTTACCACATTAGCCAGGAGCTGACAGCGATTTTGCTTTGGTCCTCGTACGCTTAACATCAGCTTCGACAGCGCCGTTATAGTGGGGGATGCTTTTTTTTTTGGCGTACTCGAACTGTGCTTTAAAAAGCAGCTTCTTATGTGCCATTATTTCAGGGTATTTGATTGCAGGAGCGGTCGATATATTGAAGTTTTCAATTCGAAAAGTGACGTCTTATGGCTGTGGCCTTTTGTAGCCAATATTGAACGCTCAGAATGGGGTAAAAACACCCAAAGACCCAGTTTCATTAAAGCACTTTTGTACCAAGCGTATGAAGGAAGCCATAAAGATTCTGTGCTGTTGATGATATCTTAGTTATGACCTTAGTCTTAAAATTAAAGCAAACTGTAAAGGAAGAAGGAAAGAATGCTTATAACTGTATTAATATGCAAAAATTCGCCTAAAAAGCTTTTGGCTTTTTGGGTATCTCTTTCCTCTAAAAATCCTGTATCCACCCTAGTCCATAGCACCAACATACTAAGCCAAGAATATCGCACACTCTTCGAATTCTTCATCTTTGTTGTTCTTAAAGAATATCTAGGATAATATTCATACATTCCGAGTGAGCTACGTAACCACGGAAATCCCTCCAACACTTATTGATCGTTCATATTTGATATTCACTTATTTTACTTTTGAGGTTTTTCATTCTTCAAATTATTTAAGTTACTACTCAATTCGAAAGTATTTATCATGCAAAACTCTGAGCACCTCCATCTTACATACTTACTAATTACCCCAAAACAGATTTTCTTATATTCAAATCCCTTTCATAAAAATTTTCAGTCATAAAATATTTCATCTCAAAGCTTATTTAACAATAAAAAAGGCCTCACTTTTACGAGCCATCAAAAAATATCAAATTCTTAACAACTGCGTATTAATTGTGACTCAGAGTTAAGTAAACAACTATGTAAGTATATTTTTCAACCGGAATTGAAACGTAAAAATTTAAGTAAATCCTTCCTCAACAATAAAAAGTGTCACAATATTACACTTTCACAGCAACAAAGCGATGTGCCACAAAGAGCAGTCTATAGCAAACAAATCATAAAATTTTGGAGAAAGAACTATGAAAATGTTACAAAAGAAGTAATGCAAAGAATGGAAAATACATGCGCTAGTATGTGTGTATACGCAATACTAATACACTGCCATCAATGGAAAATCTGATCTAAAAAAACTCAGCCCGTAAGATATTATATTAAATGATTGTTGTTATGAATAACAAAAGCAGATTCCAATCGGCTGCAGCACCGCAGTGCAACCTTTATTAGCCAAGAGACGAAGGGAGGGAAATGTGGAGGAATGAGAGAAAGAAGATTGAAGGAAATATTCTGTGAATCATCGGATCGATTTCATGGCAGCAGACAATAAGGCACGTCAAGCTCAGTGCCACTAGATCTTTGGCTATAAACGCTCCTCCACTCGAGCTTATCAATTATGGAAATCTATATCCGATGCTTTAGAGTCACACCTCCTCGCGAAAATTAACGAGAAGTGCAACTGCGCGTGCCTAAACTGATATCAAAGTCTGTTTATGGGTGTACATGGGCGAAACCGATCAGCGATCATGACAGGAAGTAAGAAATGATTAGTATATGTGAGTTGGCTCCTCTTAAATGGTGCAGTAGATTGGGTGGAGTATCGGAGCAGATAGGCGATAAGTTGGCAAGGCGTTAATACATAGGTATGTGTATGTATATATCAGAGATTCTTACAGTGATTCCACAATGCAATATGTGTTAGCAGAAATAATTTTAATACAGTTAAAAAATATGGGTCTACATTAGGAAATCTAAGTAAATGTTTGAAAAGTCTTCCTTAAACGACACTGCGTTATATCATTAGAACTTATCGACAAGCTTTGGTAATTATTTGCTTTTTGATATAATTTTAATACTTTTTTATGGAATATACAGTGCCTCACGAAAGTTTTCGGAAATATGTTTTATCACTTTATCTCTAGGACTTATCGAGAAGCTTTCACAATTAATTTGTTTCTGATTTAATTCTAATAATATACAGTGCCTAACAAAAGTATTCGGAAATATGTTTTCTCAATTTATCACTAGGAATTGTCGAGAAGCTTTGACAGTTAATTTGTTTCTGATTTAATTTTAATAATATTTTATGGAAATGTACAGTGCCTCACAAAAGTATTCGGAAATATTTATTCTCGGCTATAAAATATCACAAGCTCCTTGCACTTATCATTTACTGCTCAAAAACTAATGCAGTGCTTTCATTGTGGTTTAAATGTTAGTTTAAATATAAAAATATTTTTTTTTCAAGCTTGAAAATTATGCGAATTCATGTCACAAAAGTATTCGGACAATTAATTTTAGACTTACATATAATCCAATCATAGAATTTTATTAAGAGAATGAACATTAAATTCTACCAACAGCGATGCACTTTTGTATGGATTACGGAAAGCCTCTAGCGATTTAAAATTTCGGGTGTGAATTCAAGTCTGTTCATGTTTATAGCGGTTTACATTCATTTTTTTTTTTAAATGTTGAATTATTTTTTTTAAGAGACGCCCAAGAGTTTATATGTATAAAAAAATGAGTTTTTGACTGTGAACCCTAGATTAAATAATGTAATAATAAAAATGTTATATAAAATAATTTACAAATACTTTTGTGAGTTACTGTACAAAAATCATATACATCCAAGTTTCAAACTTTTGCGAAAACTAGAAAAAGTCAAATTCACACTTCACACAAATTTCACACTTTCTAATCGGATTCCTTAGAAAAATTTTCAGTATGCAGTTTTAGAATTTTGAATTGAATTTTGGTGTTTTTTCTTGATATAACGAACGCACGATATTAAATAATTTAGCAGCAATAACAACTGAACGACATTTTTCGCTACACAAATATTTAATTAACCATTTTCTCAAAATTTTTAGAGAATAAACATCCCAATTGCAGAAACTGTAGTGACCTTTCAGAGAAGGCGACTATTGAGCAATTTCTCTGTTAATGTCCGGGGTTGGCCGCCAGACGAGTAACGTCACTAGGTGCTCCTATCTTCGACAGCCTGGGGTAGTACTCCAACCCAATTCCCATCAATCTGCTCCGTTATATCACCAGCTCTGGTTGGGTGTATGTATCTACCGGTTGGAGGACTCAAAATGGTATCAAAACAGCGCTTCCATTCTACTTGAGGAATGCCAAAGTGGTACTTCAACCACGTCCCTTACCTACCTTATATAGTAAACACACTCGTACTAGTCGAAAAAGTACAGAGTAAGTCCTCAGAGCTGTAGCTTTTTCTCCAAACCTTAAATGAAGCAAACAGTTTAATTGAAGTCAGTTTTTGGGCTTATTATATTCCTCGCCTGGCCTTTAATCATATTGAAATAATTATAAAGTTTCATTTTCAATATACTGCCATACCGAGCAACTTATTTTGAAATTCTCTGTCAAATATATAACAACGAAGTATAACCGAAAGCATCAACCACTGGCAGTGCTGAGTGTGACAGTGCCAAAGTTTAAGCCACCGCTGTAGTGCTGATTTGCGGCTTGGGCTCGTGTTCGTGGCGATGGTGTGTTGAAAAATGTGATGTTTAATTTCGCACATTAAAATCAGAAAATTATCAGACACGACAAGTCATAAAAATCGGTATTGAACAACGACAACAACACCTTAACAGGACAATTACAAAAGACGTTGGTAAAACGCAGCAGCGAACAACAACGAAATGAGCACCGACCGGCGGCGACTAAGGCAAACGATGCAAGTGACGCAAACGAGGCCAAGCGTAAGCGCTGCGAAGTACGAGTAAGCTGAGGTGAAGTCAGCAATTTAGTGTGTGCAAAACGCATTGATTGCCGAACAAACTGTGAACGTGTAGAAGATTAAAATCTTCTGAGAATTGGACTGCTAGCGAAAACAAGCGCACACACATTCTTGTGCGCATATCTGCATGCATGCACACGCTCGTACATACACACAAATGTGAGGCAGGACAAGCAGAAGCTCACAGTGAGCTGGACATGTTGGACGGACAGGAAAATGAAAATGATCACAATGGATGTGTTGTATGCAAATGACACACAATAAAACGGCAGCAATAACAACAAACAAAAATGCACCAGGCAACAGACGACGGGCAACAAGCAACAACAATAAAAAGCTTAACTAGGTGTACACTCGTACACTGCGGCAAAGTTCATCATATACACACTCACATACGCATACAATTGCATGCAGTTATATGTAAGAGAGTCGAGTGTGAGGTAAGGAGTCAAATCGATATAAAACACAAATCGATTTGTAACGTTGATGACACCGGGCACAAACACAGCCATACACGATGATATGCGGTATTCACACATAAATATGTAGCCGTGTGTGTGTGGTGCAGCTCAGCTTGGTGTTATTTTGCGAAACGTCATAAAGTTTATGACTTAAGTCTTTTGTAGTGAGTTAGTCAAGGGGTGCTGCGGCAGCAATAGTAACCTGCTGCTGAGCAAAAAGTTCAGAGCTAGTGGACAGACACAGTGACTTAAATAAAGGATTGAAATGCTCATAAAACGTTATGTGTGTTATGTATATTGAAGTAACTCACAGCTGTGCATCCCCTGCGACGATATGGAATTTATAAGTTTGACTTAGATTTGGAAATTTTCAAGATATTTTTTATTTATTTTTTTTCGAATTATGTGTAAGCGAGTTTTCAATCAATTTAATGTTATTTATTTATGTTTTATTTTATTTTATTTTTATTTGTTTTTTTTGTTGTTTTGTTTTTTGTTCAAACATCCCATTCTTTGGGAGGCACTTACACAACTTGGCGGCAGCTTAGCTGCAAGTCCAATTATTTTAATTTATTATTATTTTATTTTATTTTATTTCATTTTATTTTATTTTATCTTATTTTATTTTATTTTATTTTATTTTATTTTATTTTACTTTATTTTATTTTATTTTATTTTATTTTATTTTATTTTATTTTATTTTATTTTATTTTATTTTATTTTATTTTATTTTATTTTATTTTATTTTATTTTATTTTATTTTATTTTATTTTATTTTATTTTATTTGAGCTTAATCCATCTCGGCTATTGCCGGAGACTACACATCCCGGACAAAATTTTCAAGGAATTGTGCTTTGGTGGAGCGTAGTCCAAGTTCTACGCCCATGTGATTACTATTGCTTAAATATTTAAAAATCTACGAACTATTGCACACGTGTCCAGTATGGTCGACTTCTGCATGCCTTCTAAGAGGTGTTGGCAGTCATACTTCTTCAAGTTTTTTATTAAATGCTTAGGCACTAATCCAGTGGACGATATAATTATTGGAATTATATTCACTTCCCTCGCTTTGTACATCCGTTTAAGTTCTATGGCCAAAACTGCATACTTCGATATTTTAGTGGAGTATGTGCTTTGGATGTTGCGATTAAGGGGCACCGCTATATCGATTACTTCGATAGTTTTATTTGTCTTGTCGAACAAGATAATGTCAGGTTTGTGGGCAGCTGCTGTTTGATATGTGGATATAAATCTGTCTCAGTACTGTTTAAAGTTTGCATTTTCCAATATTGGCTTTGGTTCATATTTAAAATACAAGACTTCTAATATATATTGTTATGTCTCATGACATATTCACGGGGGGCAAGTACGCTACATCCAGCAATTATATGGTCGATTGTTTCGCCGTAAATGCCGCACCTTCGGCATCTATCTTCTATTGCCTCGCCATGTATCGACCTTCGGAAATTCCTTGTTGGAATAACTCGGTCTTGGATAGCGATTGCGAAACCTTTTGTTTCAGAAAATAACTTTCCTTTTTTCAACCATAAATTGGGTGATTGTGCGTCTATCCATTCCATTTCGAGATCATGCAGATGGGCACCGTGTATTGTTTTTGCCTTCCATGCTGCGATCATTTTTGCTGGGGATTTAACCCCCTCAGGTACTGGGAAATTGTGTTCCATCAAACTGAGCGGTGTAAAGCCATTATCTGCCCTAG
Source organism: Anastrepha ludens (assembly GCF_028408465.1). Taxonomy (NCBI): domain Eukaryota; kingdom Metazoa; phylum Arthropoda; class Insecta; order Diptera; family Tephritidae; genus Anastrepha; species Anastrepha ludens. The sequence goes on from NC_071501.1 coordinate 123,316,758, forward strand.
CGATAGCCTTAAATAGATGAGACTCGCTGCTTAGAAAATATGTACGTAGCTTCAAAGTTTGCGAAAAGTGTAAACGCGCTATATTGATGATTCCTCTCCCACCAACGTTTCGAGGAAGGGATATTCTTTCCACAGCGCTTTGAGGGTAGTGGCTTTGGAACTTTGTAAAAGTGGTGCGTATCAGCGTTTGAATCTGAAGGATGTCTGTAAAATAAAAAATGAGGAAAATAAAAATTTATATTTGTCCAATTATTTGCAGGAGATTTTATGAAATACTGGGAAAAAATCACTAATTCTTTCGCAACCAGGTTTTGCGCATAGCCGACCCACTGTCGCTTGGCGCGTAGGTGTTGGAATTATGAGCGCTGGCAATGCATGTCATTATTAACTGTCAATTGATGTGAACATGATTTTTCTTATCATTTATAGAATATTTTCGTGAGCGAATGTTTGTATGTTTGTATGTACTTAGCAGCGACACCAAATTCCACATGACTGCTTTACGTGACAGTCTAATGTTTCTTCCTTAATTATACACCCAGCGCTGCAGACTTCGATTTTGTGTTTTAGCTCAAAGTTTATGTGCTTTTCGTTTTGCTTGGTGATTCTTTGTGTTTGCGTTTTAATTCCTGCATTCACACCTTCAAAACTGTCAAGCAACGATTTTACACTCAGGCAATTCGAGCTGGTTGCCATTGCTATTATCTCAGCATTTTTGCATATCTACATTTTAGAAGCAGAGTACCACAAATTTTACGATTAAGACGTGTTAAATTGTTAACAAGCCACTTGAAATTATTGGTAATAAGCTGAAAATTTACGACGATGCTCAGTGTCAGCGGCAAAACACGCATGCGCGCATCTACTCCCAGCCGCTGAAGTTGTGAAGAAGACACCCGTATGTGCGTGTGCTGAGATGTCTCCGTGTGTGTGTGTGTGCATTTGTATTTTCTACGCAAATAAAAAAGACAAAGTCCCACGAGTTTACGTGCTTCTACTAAATGCACATATTGTACTAAGTTATGTATGTATTATGCCAAGTTATGTCTGACTATACGCAATCACTGAGCGCAGCCTACAGCCACTCTCGCCATTCAAATACCCTACAATTATTGTTGGCACATTTGGTTTTGTGCCCTAGCATTTAAGCCACTCTTCTATGTAGTTTCGAGCAAAATACAAAACACTAAAATAGTTCTTTATTCGATGGCCGCCCGATCGTTCAGCTGGTCGACCAACGACTTGGCCATTAAGGAAGCTATTCATTTGGATTACCATTCTTTGGAAGTCGTTGTGCGCAACGGCAAAGGCTTAAAGCCCACACTATGATTTTATGATGCACATTCACCATTTAACTGCCATAAAATTCACCTACCACTGCACGCAAGTATCTGTACCAACAAATTCATCTGAGTGCTGGTGCCACACAAACCTTCGTGCGCGCAGTAGTTGGCTGCAATTGCGTTGCTCATGCCAAAAGATTGGAACGCTTTGCTAGCCCGCCCAGCATCTCTAGCCATAATGTCTCTCGGTTGTTGTGCGCGCTGCCCATGCCGGTTCATTTGCATGAAAATGCGCCTCATTCACCATTCATCGATTCATTCAGCTACGAATTTTCTCTACTCCACCGCTTCGCCGCCAAGACACAAATCACATACGCGCTTAGGTGCATACGAACTTTTACTTTAAATACTGGGTTGATTTACATTTTGTTTTGTAAATATTTGGAAATTTCAAATTTCGAAAAGAATCGAACTTCCTGTTGTGCTTTTGTGTTTATTGTCTTCTAATGACTCGTCGATGGTGGCTGAGCGGCTTTTACTTCTTCTTTTCGTTCAAGCCACCAAGCTATCATTTTCGTGGATAGTAACTCTATACCTATTTATATATATGCGTGTGTTCATACTCATATAAATAGAATATTAGAGTACCTAATGAGTTACATGGCCGGCCCATTTGTCACACGTTTTATTGGCCGCTCTGCCTATTGATGAGATGTTTTGACATTCTCGTTGAATGCCTACAGACCTGTTTCTATTCATTAACGCGCTTTTGTATTTGCTTCTGCTCTTACCGAAAATACAAAATCTTGAACTGTTTGTTGCTACATTTGTTACGGCTTTTAGAAATTTAAAACTAGCCTAATGCTTCTACACAATGGCCTAACGAGAGAAAAGTTCGTGTTAGCCTATTGATGGAGGTCCAAATATAGTTATTACAAACACTTTGTGAACTCTGAATGGCAGTGATTTTTAAGTTGGTAAATAATACCCAAATATACTATAATAACTTAGAGAATAAGAATAAAATAAGTTATGGCATTACGAACGATAAAGAGGTTTTACATTATAAGCCCGTTTTGTTTTTTCAAAGCCACATGCGAATATGAAATCGGATTACTTTACAGGTTACAAAGGTCTTGGTGTTAATACACACATCGATGGGTATTACAATTTCGAAAAAATTAAGTCACTTCTGATTCTTATACACTTTAGCAGCCTATTAGAAATGGAGCCAATATTTACAACCCGTTAGTAATTTTTGAACAAAGCTGTTGAACTCATTTCATTGCTTCTATTCTCATGTATCTTTGTATATTTAATTTTTTTTTTATTATTCGATATCAAAAAAAGTTACAACTTGAAATCTATTGCAGTATTTGTAAATATTTTCTAAACAAATAGATCGTGGCATTTGCGATAGGTCGATGGCTGCTGCTTTCCTTTAACACTTTTTTGTAACTTGCTGCTAAAATATACGACTATAACAGAGACAGTCCCTGTTGTTCATTAACCGCGTTGAAATAACATAAAATAAAAATAAAGAGCACAGAATTGCAAATATCAATTAAAAATCGTTTTTATTCATTAGCTCAATTCTTTATTTACAAAAAAAAAATGTTCAGTGAAATAATAAAAAAATGCCTCCTCTGACGTAACACATGCCACTGGCGTAACTGATTGGGCTGCTGAGGTACGTCTGAAAAAAAAAATCGGTCGATTATTCATCAGGAGATATGTCGCTATGGTGGGTAGCAGATTTACAAAACAAAAATTCTTTTTCCAGATATTTTATCTGTTTATTGGAAAGACAAAAAAAACAGGTTTTTTCACGTTCTCGCTTTTGAAAAAAATAGAAAAATGCATTACAAAATTATAATTCTGCTACTCAATAACATATTAAAAATTCAAGTCAATCGGTTCAGTACTTTTTCAGAAATTACCAACGCCAACTCGGAAAAAACAGTTTCGAGAAAAACACGGTTAACGCGCTTATACCTGGGCACGCACTGCAAACCGGTCTCGTTTTAAAGGAGTGTAACGTCTAAACTACAACGAATTTCAATATAAAATTTGCAAGTATATTTTTGAAAGTATAAACTATCATAACATGAAATAAAATGAATTTTTTCGAAAGGTGCATTAAATCATTTGTGCGTGACTAACATAGTAGTTCATAGGTTCGAATCTCCGGGCAGGGAATATCACACAGTATATGATAGAAAAAACTTTTTCTAACAGACATCGCCGCCCCTCGGCAGGCAATGGCACACTTCTGAGTGAAAAAGCTCCTCATAAAAACCTCATCTGCCGCTCGGGGTCGGCTTAATACTGTAGGTTCCTCCATTTGTGGAACAACATCAAATGCACAGTAAGGGAAATTGTTCAATAAAACATTGTTATTGTTATGTAACATAATTATTTAATTGTCAAAATTTATTTTGTCGTCTTCAAAATAGGGTCCATTCGAAGCAATACACATATGCCAACGATTAGTCTAGTCATCAAAGTACCTTTTAAACGCGTTTGAAGAGATCTTCTTCAGCTCCTTCAGCGAATTCTCCTTAATGGCCTCTATCGGCTCAAAGCGGCGTCCGCGGAGTGACAATTTAAGTTTTGGGGAAAAAGAAAAAGTTCTGAGGGGCAAAATCCGGTAAATACGTTGGTTTTTCGATGATATTTGTCGAGTTTTTGGTCAAAAAAATGTTCACAATATCAGTCTTGTCAGACAGTGCGTTATCATGGTGCATCCATGAGTTTTCTTTCCACAAATTGGCCCGTATCCTACGCACGTTCTCTCTCAAACGTCACATAACTTCCAAATAAAATTCTTTATTTACCGTACTCTTATATATACCACCCAGAGTTAAACCTAAGGAAGTCGTATAAGCTTCCAAGCTACTGCAATGTATTCCAAGCTGAGGTTTTCGCCGTTGGAAAGGCAGCAAACCGAGCCTGTGTTACTACTGGAACCAACTGTAAGGTTAACATTTACATGGATAGTCAAGCTGTTATTAAAGCAGTTACTTCGTTTAGTATAACGCCCAGGATCGTTCTTCAGGGCAGGGAGGCAGCAAAAAAGTTGGCAGCGATTTGTAAGCGACACTTCTACTGGTTTCCAGCCCATAAGGGTATTGAAGGGAGCGAGATAGCGGAGAATGTAGCAAAAAACGGTGTATTTCTTCGTGAGTTTGTTAACGAAACACTACAGTCAATTCGAATATAATACAACGAACTAGACAAAAACATGATCAGAAGATTAGCACATGATAGGAATGCACTGTGCACTTGCAGGAACGCTAAGATCTTGCGTAAAAAAAGACGATCACAGTCGTACTCGATTTATACTAACGCTAACACGAAGAGATTGAAGAACTATGACAGGCGTGATGACGGGGCATATCCCAGTAGCAGCGTGTGCTTATAAGATAGGAATCTCGAACAGCGAGGAATACAGAAAATGTAGGGAGCAGGGCTCAAGAGAAACTGTAGAGCATCTCCTTTGCCGATATTCTGCGCTGTTCAAAACACAAACACGCTTAAAATATTTGCGGGCACCACAGTTTGATGGATTGGAAGACATATCAACGGTGCTGTTCGCAGCAGCACTAATTGGTATTTTCGATATTCGCATCACTAACTGGTATTTTTTGATATTCGCATCACTAAATGGCGTGATCATAACTACAACTGTAATTCTCTCAATGTACTAAAATTCTTTGTATTTCCTTCTTATTTAATTCTTATATATTATACATATATACGAGTATGTACCAACATCCATAAGTGTAGCATAAATTTATATTGTGACAACTTAAAAGGTCACTTCTACCGCGATCGTGAAACAATAAAGTTTTTAACCATTTTAGCGCTTATTTTTTTTTATTCGAAAATAATTGCATACATAGGTGGTGCAAAACAGCTCCTCCTCGAAACATTGGTGACCCCGACGTGATCGGGTTAGAAGTCTTTTCGCGTTATAACTATTCGAGTTTTAACTAAATAAAATTTTGCTCATTGCGTGCAAGTCTTTTCGCGTTATAACTATTCGAGTTTTAACTAAATAAAATCACTTGCGTGCAAGCAAAAATTTGAGTGCAGTTATTGAAACTGTAAATAAATTAAATTCGTTCGTCAGTACATAACCGCATAACGGAGGTATCTGCTGATAATACAGCTACTCCTATTTTTTCACATCTGTCGTGCTGCACACATTTAATTGTATTGCCAAAATGCCCAAAGGCAGCAAATCGAAAAGGGGTGTCGACAACACATCATCCGATGCAAGGAGCAACAGCTCCGATTCAATTTCGTTTAATAAAAGGAAAAGTGTGTCCATTAAGCACCAATTAATTGCGTTAAACAAAACATTGTCGTCGCATCGTCTTGATGAACTTGATGAAGCTGAACTTTCTGTCCACATGGAGTACGTCGAAAGCATTCACGACAACTTTGACCACGTGCATTCTATTCTCGAAGAAGCTGATCCACGCGAACTAGATGGAGTAGGCCGAGCAGAATTTTTCGACGTGTACCTAGAAGTCAAAGCAAAGCTGTCGCGTCAGCTCAATTCGCATCGGAAGACAAACGTAAGGCATTCATCGACTGCTAGGCATTTCGCATTGGAAGAATCGCCGCCAACGTTATTCTCATCGCAAAGAAAGTCTCGCCTTCCTGAGCTGAAAATACCGAAATTTAGTGGAGCGTACATTGACTGGCCTAATTTGTTTGCCATGTTCAGTAGCGTTATTGACAAGGACCTCGAGTTAAGCAAAGTGGAGAAACTCCAACATTTACGCGCTAGTCTACAAGGAGCCGCTTTGGAAACAATTTGCTCACTAGAACCGGTTGAGGAGAATTATGACAAGGCCATTGCCCTATTAAAAAATCGATTTGATAATAAATTGCTTATTTTTCAGGCTCACATTAGGGCGATTATCGAGTTGAAGAGTGTTGATAAGGGTTCAGCCAATCGTTTGCGCGAATTGTGCGACAATTTTAATTCCCATCTTCGTGCACTTAACACCATGGCAACACCAGAACAAATATCGGATGGTTTGCTCATACATCTTGTTACTAGAAAGTTCGATCAGAAGACGCAGGGGAAGTGGGAGGAGGACTTGCCCACGCAGACATTGCCAACTTTGAATTCAATGACCTCATTTCTGGAGAAGCGGTGCCGAATTATGGAAAATTTGGAAGGTGTTACGCAAACACTCAGCAATCAGATTGGTAAACATTCGAATGCAAATAAAGGTATTAGAAACGCTTTGGTAGCATCCTCAAGTAGCTCTAGCTTTTGCATATTTTGCGATTCGAAAGAACATTACATAAATAGCTGTTTAAAATTTTTAAATTTGCCGCCGAATTTGCGCTACAAAGAAGCGAAGCGATTGCAACTTTGCTTAAATTGCCTACGCAAGGGTCATAGTTTACAACGGTGTAAGTCTGGGCATTGTCGTCATTGCCCAGGCAAACACAATTCGCTTCTCCATATGAACCCGCATACCTCGTCTATATCCCCGTCTTCAAGCCTACCAACAATTGAAGCTACAGCTTCACAGCAAACACTCATTTCATCGTTAACTTCAAGTACAGTCGTTCAAGCCCCAAAATCGGGCGCCAATAGTAATGTGTTGCTTGCTACAGCTATACTTTCAGTCAAAAATCGTTCAGGTGACTTCGTTCCATGTCGTGCTATTCTCGACTCGGCCTCTCAAATAAATTTTGTAACCGCTCGCTTGGCAAATATGCTGCAACTTCCATTCAAACAATCTGCAATTTTGATTTCCGGTATCGGCGAATCAAACTTTGTTGCCGACAAAGAGATTGACGTTTTCGCACAGTCGCAAGATAAAGGCTACAACACTTCGTTCACTGCTGTGGTCACACCTAGTATTACAGATTATCGACCTAACTTCAGCCTTTCTTCGGAATGGATAATACCGTCAAACATTAATCTAGCAGATCCATTATTCTTTAAACCCCAGCGCATTGACTTGCTCATCGGCGCGGCTTTGTTTTTTGATTTGATGTGCGTTGGCCAAATACGCATTGCTAGTAATTTGCCATTACTGCAAAAAACTCGACTGGGCTGGGTTGTCGCTGGTGGTGTTTCATATACCAACAAACAATCATCCTCGCTCGCTGCCTGCAGCAAAAACGTATTTGAACATCAACATAATAACTCATTGAACGATATCGTAAAACGATTCTGGGAAATAGAGAATTGCGTCGACTCTGCTCCCCCTCCATCTAAAGAAGATGACTGGTGCGAGCAGCATTTCAAGAAATATTTCTCTCGGCTTACTTCGGGAGAGTATTCAGTGCGTTTGCCAACAAAAACAGGCTTTAGCGATCTTGGCGACTCATACAATCGTGCTCTTCGCAGATTTAAAAGCTTAGAGCGAAAATTGGAAAATGATCATAACTTAAGAACTCAATATATTCATTTTATGAGTGAGTACATATCGCTGAACCACATGTCACTGGCAACACCTGGGGCAACAACAAAAACATTTTTTCTACCGCACCATTGCGTGCAAAAGTTTGACAGTACAACGACAAAACTTCGCGTCGTATTCGATGGCTCCGCAAAAACAACAACAGGCTACTCATTGAATGACCTTTTGCTAGCGGGTCCAACTATTCAAGCAAAGCTGTTCAAAACTCTCTTACAATTTCGTTTTCGTAAATTCGCTCTGTGCGGAGATATATGCAAAATGCACCGATGCGTACGCATGACATCTCCAGACGAATATCTGCAATGTATTTTATGGCGCGAGAACCCACTCGATGAGGTAAAGGTATACAAGTTAGACACTGTAACATACGGAACAAAATCTGCCGCCTTTCTTGCAATACGAGCTATGCATCAACTTTCGTACGATGAAGAAGGGTCATTTCCAATAGGTGCAAAAATCGTGAGGAGAGACTTTTATGTTGACGATCTCATTTCAGGCGGAGATACTATAGAAGAAGTGGTTGAGATCAGACGTCAGGTTAAAGGTTTACTTCAGCGTGGAGGATTCAACATTCGTAAGTGGTGCTCAAACGAGGATGGCGCGCTGCAAGGTGTTCTTGATTCAGATTGCGAGAATCTTCTTAAATTCCACGATGGAAGTGATGTTGCAAAGACTCTTGGCCTCATCTGGGGCCCTAAAACTGATAACTTCTTATTCTCATTTTCGCCTATTGATAATAACGCACGCACGACAAAACGCACGACACTTTCATATATTGCTAAAATTTATGATCCGCTTGGCTTGGTTTCGCCAGTCATTACGAAAGCAAAAATTTTCCTGCAAATCCTTTGGAAGGAAAAACTGCAGTGGGACGAAAGCTTGCCTCAGTTGCTGCAAACTACCTGGAACGACATTTGTGTACAGCTTGGTCTAGTAAGCAGCTTTAAATTTCCTCGCTTTGTATTGACGCCTAATTCTAGTTGGGAGATTCACGGATTCTGCGACGCAAGCTTGGCGGCGTTTGGTGCATGTGTATACATTCGTTCGGAGTGTGATGGTATTTTAAAATCATGCTTACTTTGTGCAAAGTCGAGAGTCTCGCCTCTGAAGAGTTTAACTATTCCTAAATTAGAATTGCCGGCAGCCTTGCTGCTTGCAGAATTGGTGGCACCCATTTCACTAGATTTTCCACATTCTCACACCGTTCACTGCTGGTCAGACTCAATGGTCACTCTATCATGGCTTCGCGAACAACCATCAAATTTCAACATTTTCGTCTCAAATAGAGTTAGCCAGATACAAACACTAACCAAAGGAATGACTTGGCATCATGTGCCTACTTCTTTGAATCCGGCAGACATTCTTTCGAGGGGGTGCACTCCCAAAGAATTACTAAATTCTGAACTTTGGAGAAGTGGTCCACAATTTTTATCAAGAAGGCAATCGGATTGGCCTAATCTCCTTGATTTGTTAACTGATTTACCCGAACGGCGACGTAAAGTCTTAGTTGCTTCTCAACTACGAGACATAACACTCGATTGCAAGTACCACAACTCCTTTGAAAGGTTGCAGCGCATCTTTGCCTACATTTACTATTTTTGCCAACCGCACTGTACCCGCGTTCATGGCCAACCGTTGACTCCGCTGAATATTAAAATGGGTACACATTTACTAATCCGTAACATTCAACAAATTCATTTTGCAGCCGAGCTCAAGGCGCTAAGATTTGACAAGAAACTTAATTCGTCAAGTAAGCTACACTCATTAAACCCGTTTATCGACTCATTTGGGCTTCTTCCCGTTTGAGGACGTCTGCAAAATTCTTTATTGGACTTTGAAGCAAAACATCCACCTTTGTTGCCAAAACATCATCCGGTCACAAACGCAATAATTGACCACTTTCATCGCAAATATCTACACGCTGGACCGCAGAGCGTACTGGCTTCAATTCGGCAGAAATATTGGCCAATTGGCGGACGCAAGACTGTTGCTAGCGTTATAAGTAAATGCATTCGTTGCTTCCGTTTGAAACCAATCATCTATGAGCATATCATGGGAAGCCTTCCAGCCGACAGAGTTCAGGCTAACAGAACATTTTTCACCACTGGCATCGACTATTGTGGACCATTTTACTACAAGTCGGAAGTTCGCACCAGGCCACCCATTAAATGCTACATATGCGTTTTTGTCTGCTTCAGCACGAAGGCTTGTCATCTGGAGCTTACTCAGGACCTTTCTACATCATCGTTTTTGGCAGCTTTGAAAAGATTTATTTGCACAAGAGGCAAACCGCACACCATTTGGTCAGACAATGCAACGAACTTCGTTGGCGCTAAAAACGAGTTGCAAGAGTTAAGTCAATTGTTCTCAAGCAATTCCCATAACACTGAAGTCACTAATCAATGCAACTTGGAAGGCATCTCTTGGAAATTTATTCCGCCTCGTTCACCACATTTTGGTGGATTATGGGAGGCGGCTGTTAAGTCAGCGAAATTTCACTTTCTCCGCACTGTTGGCCTCTCAATCCTGACATTCGAAGAGCTTCGTACTCTTGTATGTGAAATCGGAGCAATAGTTAACTCTCGTCCACTTTGTCCAATTTCAGAGAATCCAGATGATTTCAACGTGCTCACGCCGGCTCATTTTCTCATAGGTGCGCCATTTACATCTGTCGTTGAACCAGACGTAACCGGCCTCGATATCAGTCGCTTAAGCCGATGGCAGCGTGTTTGTCATATGCAGCAGGTATTTTGGAAAAGGTGGAGCAGTTCTTATCTCTCACTACTGCAAGAACGAGTTAAGTGGCGAAAATCAACTGGAATTGTTCAAGTTGGAAATATGGTCATTTTGAAAGAAGAAAACCTTTCACCACTAAAATGGCGACTAGGACGCGTGGAGAGTTTAATTCGCGGCGCCGATGGTGTGGCTCGTATCGTCATCACCCGCACTGCCAATGGATTAGTCAAGCGAGCTGTGGGAAAAATTGCTGTGCTCCCTATTGAAATTGAAGCGGTTGGAAACTTACACCTTCCAACGGGGGGAGGATGTTCGCAGCAGCACTAATTGGTATTTTCGATATTCGCATCACTAATTGGTATTTTTTGATATTCGCATCACTAAATGGCGAAAATAATTGCATACATAGGTGGTGCAAAACAGCTCCTCCTCGAAACAGGTGCGTTGTCAATTTTTCCTCAAATTTGCAATAGGAACAGGCACCATGCAAGTGGGCTATTTCAAAACACTAACCAATGAACTCCCTCTGGTGTCGTCATGGACTGAACCGGTCTATGCGTGAATGCAAGTCACCCAAGTCAACTTAGCCTAACCTATTTTAGTTCTGTGAAAATGTTTAGTAAATTTGTTTACCGTTACTCGTTTAGTTGGTATTTATTATTTCTTATATTCTCTCTGTGTGTTACTGGTTCCGATAATGTGAACACATGTAAAAATGCTACATTTGCAAGCTCATTAATCTTGTAACACCAAAACAAACAACTCAATTCGAAATCCGAAATACAAAATGCACACAAATTAGGTCCAAATTAGCAAATACCCGGCACTTGCAGCACCACCCAAACACCCCCTTCAACGCACACTGTTACACGCGCACATGCACACACAAACGTGTACTTGCGTGAACACAAATACAAACCAGTAATTGTTTGCATACTGAAGGCATTTGTATGTAATGGGCGGTTGGGTGTAGGACGCAATTGTTAGCAATAAATATTAACCGCATAAAGTGGCTTAATCCTTCCAGCGCCAGCAAGCATTGATTACAACCCCTAAGCGTGGCCGATAGTGACTGAGTGGCGGCCAACCCCTTTCGCAAAGCACAGCCGATGCTGATGTTGTGGCCAATTACTCAACACAATTTCAATAGAAATAGCAAACATAGGCAAGCATGAATTGTAGATGTTGTTGTTGTATGAGTGGTTTAAAGCAAAGCACAGCAAACGAACATGCAGACGCAAAGAAGATACATGCAAGTACGTGAGGCAAGTGGCGGCAGTATGTTGATGGTGCAGATGTGAAGATGTGAAGATAATAAGGAATTGACTGCGTCACAAGTTGCTACTAACACAAACGTAAACAACCATTTGCTGTAGTAGGACCAGCAAAAGCAACAACAAGAACAACACGAGCAACCGTAACAATGTTATCAATCTCAATAACAATTCATAATTCATGTTTAACATAGCCACTTCACCCCCCGCAGCCAGCGAGGTAAATGCCATTTGGATTACGCAAACACAAAGCTGCTGCTGGTGCAATGGCAAGTGGCAAGCAACGCTCTGCTGGCTAGGTTGACTTTCGTAAATTGTTGTTGTTTGTGTTGGTGCCATTGTGAAATGCCTCTTCGCCCGCAGCATCATCAGCGCTTGATTGCCTGTGGTCTCTGCCAGTTATTATTATTTTTACAAGCGCCCCAAGGGTGTTTCAGCCAACGCACTTCACCCCTCCATTTATCTATGTGTGTATGCATGTAGAATCGCCACCCTCGAGTCACTTCATCTACACTTCTGCGCGCACATAAATTGTTTATTGTTTGCATATCCTTGTTCGGCTCTGCAGAAGCCCTCTTGCTGATCTGATTTGCCCGCCTGTTCGTGCACACGTAGATATTTATGACAAGTTACACTTCATGCCAAAAGCAAACAACAACACAATAACAACGGTACAACGGCATAACGACATAACGGTACAATCTAAGCAGCACAAGGCAACTCACCGACGGAGGAAATAACAAATGACACCCCAGGCGACCCCAGAAGTGGCGATGATCATCCCTAATTGGTGTTGAATTGACTTTTACAACAGCGAACTACAATCACCCGCACGTATGCAGATAGACACATTAATACAGCACTCCCACTCCACTGCCACTGCCATTGCCACTACCACTGCGACATACAACCCACAATAAAGTAATATTTTTGTAACGAAATTTATGTTTCCTTCCGCTTATCGTTCAACTTTTCCTCAAATGCTTTTTTACAGCTTTGTTGTTTCAAGAGAAGGGGCCCATCAGGAAGCTGGTAGCCACAATTGTTGGTAAAACGAGTGATGCGATGTGTATTGTGCGGACAGTTGTTGGTATTCGTCTGAGGGTGGATGACTGGTGGAAGGTGGTTATTTGAGTAATTGACTCGGGAAAAGTTTGTCTGCGAAGGGCGTGCAACTTATTAACATAATTGAGCAGTTTTACAATATGGTACTTTTTTCTTCTTTCGAATTGGATAGACTATGAAATGAACAGCAAACAAACGCAAAAAATGATGCAAAATCAATTTATGCTGTGAGCAGGGGTACATATGTGTGTGTGCATATGTTTATGCAAATGCGTTAGTACTTAAAAATTGTATACTGCCAACCAAATCACACAAAGGTATAGAAAGTGTCGGAGAAGTGTATTACACACATCGCCAAAGAGTTTCACAGAAAAATTCATTCATTATTATCACGAGTATTCCATAAATATTTTTTTTTCTTAAATGAATTAAATAGCTTTACATTTTCTGTTTCCTCTCGGCACTTGGTGGGAAAACACCTATCCCATATTAGATTTCGCAGAAAATTGATTCTTGGATGTAATGAGCCTATGCAGAAGTGTTTGGCTTTGAGCAACTGTTTAGCATATTATATGGACTTTAGTTTTAATTGAAATAAGGATTTTAGATAGAGATAGAGATAGAGAGCAAATTTAGCAAATTTTAAAGGATTTTAGATAGGTATTTTTTACCCCAGACGGCACCTCTTATTCTTTATACGCAAAGTCACATCTTCGACGACGTCCATTTTAATTTGATATGCAGTACTTCTGATGGATGCTTCCACTCTTTTCGGGTGTTTGGCCGAGTTCCTACTTCTATTTGTGACGTGCGTCTTGCTGTTGCTCAACAAATGGAGGGGCCTACAGTTTTAAGACGACTCTGAATGGCAGATGGTTGTATGAGATGCTCATTCATGTCCGAAACACACTCGGAGGTTTGCCATTGCCTGTCGAGTGGCGACCGCAAATATGCATCAATTGAATAAAAAACAAATATACCAACGTCAGTAATTTATTCAGAGTGCGTGATATCATAAGTGCTGATGAAGAAGTTAAAATCGAAATTCATTAAGGTTGTAATTACTTTTACAGGAGGTATAAAGTGCCTTGATGCTCGGCAAAGAACATTAAGATTAAAATGCACCAAAAAATGGCCTGGAAATTGACCCTCTAGCGGACTAATTATAAATATTAAGCCCGACACTTTTCTACAACTAGCAATGTTGGGAAAATTAAAAGCAAACTTACCTTTTGAATTGTCTGGACTAAAGATACCAGTAGTTGCTTATTGTTATGATTTAAAAGTTTCAGATCAGAGAGTATATGGGTGCAAAATTGAAGTGTCGCTCGTCATTTGGAATAATAGAAGAGTAGATATATAAGGGCAAGTTATGCCCGCTTGCGACTATTGCGTCGCTCTATCTGAGAGTATTTCTATTATGAAAGGGTAACTAATTTAACTGTTCTGACGCAGTACTGTTTTACTAAATTTCAAAAGGAAAACCAAATTGATGGCATTTGTAGGAATTTTCTTCCGGCCTTCGATACGGACTTTTGATGTCTGAACTTTGATAGTATCTTTATGAAGGCAAGTATATGGAAAAAGAACAATAAAATGCAATGGTCCCCCACACAGATAAACAAAAATTCTATGAATATGCTGAGGAAGGCATAAATGTGACAATATTGCGAGAAAAGAAGGCATCATAAGTTTTAACAATCATTTGACGAACCTCACGGACAAAATGATATCGATGATGATGATACTGAAAATTCACAAATTTTATGTTATGTAATGCTAAATTTTATTATGTTATGTTAAACAGACCTCCCCTCTTCGGCTTACTTCCATCCCGGAACTGCACTTGCACTACATCAAGGGTGTAGCCATGATTTTGGATAACAACCACAAAAGAAACCTGTGTCCATGCTCTCTGCCTATAACGTATGGTGATCATACGTCGCTGATAGTCTCCATTACTCCATTAAGAAGTAAATTGAACTTCGAAAGTGTGCGGTAATGTCATGTGCATTACCGACTTGTTTGCGTATGATATGGTCGTGAGTCGTTAGCTCAAGCGTCCGTAACTGTTGTCGGTATGTCTGAGTCGACCTCCTCTGGAACACTGTTTCATGTTATCTTTAGCACTTGTTGGGAAGTTCAGTGTGTTCAGACGCGGCACAGGGCGTTAATATTATTTTGCTCTAGCTGCTGGTACTGAACCCGCTCTATTACTCGCCTTTCTTGGTCCTGCTTGTGTAGCGTACGCAATACTTGCTTGGAAAACTTGCATGCAGCATCCCAGAAATGTATCGTGTCCGCTCAGCATCTGTTATGTTATGCGGCTGCCGTAGCCGAATGGGTTGGTGCTGGATTAGCGTTCGGAATTCACAGAGAGAACGTTGGTTCGAATCTCGGTGAAATCAAAATAAATAAAAACATTTTTCTAATAGTGGTCGCCCCTCGGCAGGCAATGGCAAACCTCCGAGTGTATTTCTCCCATGAAAAAGCTCCTCATAAAAATATCTGCCGTTCGTAGTCGGCTTGAAACTGTAGGTCCCTCTATTTGTGGAACAACATCAAGACGCACACCACAAATAGGAGAAGGAGCTCGGCCAAACACTCAAAAAGGGTGTACGCGCCAATTATATATTTATATAATATTGTGTTATGTTCTGCTAAGTTTCACCGGATAATAACCAACTTGCCAGCATATTTTCCCATGTACGTACGTATCATCTAACTCATCCCGCCTCAAGTGATAAATAGGCCTTAAGGTAGTAAAACCAAACCTGCGAACCTAAGAATAAATGAACTTGTTATGTCCGACACAATTTATTGCCCTCGCAATGGCTTTGGTTACACCCGAGTGCTGCTGCTAGCAACACATTTCATGTGTCAAATCCCCGCCCGCTGATAACTTTGTCTGTTCGTTCATGCCTCCCGTAAATCGTGCACTTCTCATCAACAAATGTGTTCCCAAGCGTCCATCATTGCCATTCCTAAGCACGAAACGAAATAGAAAGCATAAGATAAGCAACAATATTCGTAGTTCATCTGAAATCCATTTTCCCCTTTCGTTCATCAGGTATTGCGCGCTCAGCCTCCAAACACCTGCCAGCATCTTTGTTCTAACCACAGTTTGCAACTGCGTCGAGATCGTAACGGGTGCGGGTGGCGTTTACTTTTTTCGAGCATAACAAGTTGCTTATTGGTCTGGTGACAAATCGCCTGCGGGTGCGACTGCAGACAAGCATATTTGACTTGTCGATTGCCGCCACAACGACTGCCACGCGCGAGCTGCTGCATATAGGCTGCGGACGTTTTGGTCCACGAAGAGTTAGACTGCATCCGGTTCTTGAAGCCACAAACCTACAAAACCGCAACGCACAAAACCCCTGTTTATTTTCATTCAGAAAGCGCTGTGGAGCTTTTATCTAAATATGTGTATGTACCTATATAGATAGGTGTGTATGTATGTGTGTTAAACAAAAAAATTGAAGCAATATACATTTGCCGGTACAAACACATGCAAGTTTATTTGCTTCAACAGCAACGAACTAAGTTAAATAAAAACTTAAGCAACATTTTTTCCTCCTCTTTAATTAAAAAACAATCGAGAAAACGACGTTTAATCCCTGACTGCTGACAATAAAATGTTCATTTTTACAGCTCATAAACAAAACGCCTTCAACGCCTGTGCCTCTTGCCGCTTGCGTGCCCCTTAATCCACCGCCAGCCTCATTCAATGCGGCCGATATGGTTGTCGAACGCGCCCATGTGTCATATTTCAATACGTTATTAAAAATTCCAATGAGCCAAAAACAACACACGCAGACGAAGCTGAAACTGGAACGTAGTATCGGGCATTCGAGCAACAGTGAATGACAGAGAAAATCTGAGGAACATCAATAAATTATAATTAAATTATACCGATTATGATAATTTTATTTCACTGTGCTTGAATGTATTGTAATATGTTTGTTGTTTTTGTTGCCATTGATGGCCTTTGTCACATTGTTTGCTGAGGAATTTCGCTTAATTAGGAGTTGAGGTATTGGAAACCCCCGCAGACGCGCCACAAGACTCGCATATTTCACTGGGCCATATTTGCTAAAGTGCAGGTAAGTTTTGTTCGCAACGAAACTAAAAGGCGAAATTGAAGCTTCGTTCTTATGAATCGCTACAGGTACATGAAGACAATACTGAAATTTTGTTCGTGAAACACAGACTGAAACATAAAAAAATTCTTGATTGAAAGTATTGCGTGTGATATCTCTAAAATTAGGCGCAGAGGGTTTTTTGTCTTGAATTGAAAAGCCAAGCATCCTAAATTATTAAAATACTAACCGGCTTGGCAATAACTGGTGCCTTGAATAGCTACCCCATTGTTGCTATGGACGCGATAGTAGGACTGTCCCGCTGCATATTCTCCTCAAAAAATGTGGAACTAGAGAAAAGACTTTCGAAAGATTTTCCTGACTTTGTTCAAGATCTCACTGATACTAGTGTTGTTGGAGTCGTGTTAAACAAAGTTCGTGATAGATGCCATGTCGAGTTTTAGCAAACAGTTTAAACTTTTGTCAGCAAAACTCTTCAGAGATGAAAACTATACCGATCCCAGGTAGTTGTAATGAGTTCTCCTTAGAGCAGAGCAGTGGCAAAGGAGGTGTTCTAACGGCCTGACGTTCTGTTTATGTCCTGTATGTTACAGAGAAGAAAAAGCCTTTGTGAAAATTTACCAGTCATCCTCAGTTTTATATATATACATACATATATAATTGGCGGATGGAGGGACCTACAGTTTCAAGCCGACTCCGAACGGCAGATATTTTTTATGAGATGCTTTTTCATGGCAGAAATACACTCGGAGGTTTTCCATTTTCTGCCGAGGGGCGACCACTATTAGAAAACACTTTTTCTTCATTTGGTCTTTCTCCGAGATTCGAACCTACATTCCGGCGGCCGCCGGCTCAGTCTTAGTGCAGATATTTTCACTTTAAGCGTTTTAGGGTCATAGGATTTTCGAAATATCACACGAAGAAATGACGCCTCGTCTGACCTGTGCTTTTCTACGGAATAAGTTGTGTTTTCAATTAGGTCAACAGCTTCTTGGCAAGCTCATCAGCAATTTCATTTCCCTCTATGTTCCTAAGTCCTGGAACCCAGATCAGAAAAATTGTGCATGTCCACCCAAGAGATTTGATCTCCTCCTTACAGAAGTTTACTAGTTTCGTTCTGCAACATGGCGTCGTCAAAGCCTTGATCGTCGCTTCACTATCGGGAAAAATGGTAATATCTGCTCCGCTCCCACATTCTCTAAGCATTCTGCATGCTTGCAAGATCGCAAAAACTTGTGCCTAAAAAAACACTAGCAGTACTCGGTAGTTTTAGGGAAATAGATAAATTGGTTGAGACAACTCCTACTCCGACTGACGATTCCATCTTGGAGCCGTCAGTGTAGACAGCTGTACCAGCTTCGGTGCTGATTTCCCCCTCATGCCAATCCTGTTTACTTGGAGGCTGCCTTGCACGATCCTCAAAGTTAGCTAGTTTCACTCCCACAATGTTGCAAATTTACATCAGAGGTAAGGACAACTCGAAGAGAAAGTAAACTCGTATAACCCTGTTTAATTATTGAGTACCTCAGGCCGTGTATACGAATAACGCTGTTGATTTCAAATGACGCAAGAGTTGGATTGTATTTATTTCTGCCATTAAATAGCTTCTCATAAAAACCATTCGCTGCTCGAAAACGGCGGAAATCTGTAGTCCAACGTTAATACAAACTTTCCATATGGCGACTTTTTTCGGCGACTAGCATACACCTTTTTATTATAACATTCAGAGGTGCTAAAGCATCTTTGGAAATCTTTTAAAGAAAATAATTATTATGTTTTTTCAAAAGGCTATAACTTTCCCGCAAAACTTAGGCCGTCAGTTAACAGATATTTCAGCAACATTTCTAGCCAACTTTAATGCATACCTTAAAAATCTTTAATTTTCGTGTTAAGTTTCCTCATTTTTCTTCACGTAATTTTCGTCAAATACATTTACTTTCATTCGCACTAACATTACATTTTTCGCAATTATGCAAAGCAGTTAAGCAAAGAGAAAATTACCAAAAAAGAAAGAAAAACTGTCGGCGAAAAAAATAAAGTGCCAACCACTACCACCCAATTTCCTAACGACATGACAAAACCGCTCCAAGGCAATTATTTACAATTGCAAATTAGGGAAAACCCATAAAAAGACAAAATGTCAGCCCCTGCACAGCAACTGACTCCAACCGAAAAACATCTGCAGCCACGAACTTACGAGCGCCAAGCTACGAGAAGCGAGTTCACACAGATATGAAAATGACGGAGCAAAAAATGCAAATAAACGCCATTAAAAAGTGTAAAAAGCAACAAAAATTAAAGTACTTTTGCAAGTGGATAGCTGCAGAGGCAAAGGAAATTCGTCGAAGAAATGTGAAAGCCGTAAAACAAGTCAATGGAAAGTGGCATTCAAAGCCAACGAAGCGCGTAAGCTGTCGTTGCCACTGCGACTCACCGCTGCCATTAGTACCACCACCTGCACACTCGTCAGCCACCAACACCAGCACCACCAAAAGCCACCATCTCATAGCGCAATGGCAAATGGCCAAAAGGGCAATGGCAACGGCAATGGCAACAACATAACGGCCCAGCGTGGAACGCAGTTGGGAAAGCAGATTTTGTTGGGCGAAAATGTCAAAAAAACAAAAACAAAAAATGGAAAGGCCAAAGCACATTAAAACATCAGCGGTAGCGGTAAACGTTAGATGGTGAATGAGAACGAGCAGAGAACGAAAAAAACGAGAAATACATTTTATCTTTAACTGCCATCAACAAGATGGCAACTTCCGTTCACGCGCCATAAGCGTAAAAACGCCACCGCAGCAGCAGCGTAGCGACGAAAAACTGAATACCGTAAACTACGTAACGGTGTCTAACTGTTAAACTCACATACACTCGCGCGCAGAAAGCGTGCAAATAGCAAGCGAACGCCCACGCGTAACAACACCAACACTCAACACATTCGCAAGGCGTTGCCATACACCACACGATGGCTCGCACCACTCAGTACCCCCACCGCCTCTATCATTGGCTCTCACTTAGACCGGGTGCAGCTCTGCTCAACGCCGTTGCCATAGCAAATGGTCACCAGGGCGTGTAATTGAGTGCTACAGGACCCTTTTAACATTTTTATTTGCACATTAGCAAGGGTGGAAATGGCGCGCGATGTGCCGATGTAGTGGTAACGTCAACGTTGACAATGGCAAAAACAGCGGCAAACAATGATAACAGCCAGCTGAAGTACCACAAAAATTGTAACGTCAACACGAATAAATAGCTGTAAAAACAAACAAAAAAGAGCGGAAAAAAGAAGGTTGAATTGAAGGAGCCGCCGCAATATGGAAGCTGAAAAGCAGTTACTTTGGATGAGAGTATTTTATGCGCATAAGTGTTGATGGGCGGCGAGGATGCGATGGGGCAGTAACACATATTGAAAGCGGAAACCAAAAAATTTATTTTTAGTTTTATAAATAGGGAGGAAAAAGAGGTGCAGAATTTATGCTTGAATCTGGGTAATAAAGATGACTGAGATATCACAGAAAAACTGAGTAGCCGGGCGTTGAACTCCGCTGGTTTCAGTAGGGAAATTTAATTTAGATGTTGTTCAAAGCCTACAAGCGGAAATCATATTCAAAAAACAAATTATAACACATGGGCTGAAAAGTCCCAGGCCTAACACATACATGGCAATAGTTTTATTGCATTCATCTCTTTTTCTGTTAGTACTGATCTTAAAAATACATCCGTTTAAATTTCATGATATTCTATTCATTAAATCGTGAGTTATTACGCTAAGAGTGAGACTACTTTTGCATAAAAAAGAATCTCGTGTTTTAATTTTACACACCTTCTTGATGGGAAAAAGTATCGAGGCAATCTCTTTAAAAGTGTTATGGGGACTCCGCTCCAACACAAGCAACGGTAAAACAACGGTTTGATGACTTCAAACGCGTTCGTGGAGACACCGATGATGCACAACGCAGTGAACGTCCAAATGATGTGGTAACACCAAAATCATAAAAAAAGTCCATAAAATCCTTTTGAGCGATCAAAAGGTGAAGTTGCATGAGTTAGGTGATATTGTAAAGATAGCAAAGGAACGTATTGGCTTTATATTGCATGAGCATTTGATTATGGGAATGATCTGTAGTGGGTGCCGCGTTTGCTCACTGTTGGCCAAAAACAATAATTTATGATTCTGAGCACTGTTTGGTTAGGTTTAAACGTAATGAACCAGAATTTTTGCGTCGAAATGTGTCAATGGATGAACACGGATCCATCACTTCACTTCGTAATCAAAACAATAACAATCGGAGTGCACAGCAATTGGTGAACCTCGTCCAAAGCGTCGGAAAGAAAAACAATCGGCTGGAAGGTTATGGTCTCGGTATTTAGGGATGTGCGTGGTGTAATATTCACCGACTATCTTGAGAAGGGAAATACCATCAACAGAACATACTTTGTTATATGTATAACCTCAATTACCACATGCACCCTGTATTTTACTCAGAAATACTACAAGTCATAAATACTTTAATGCAACAATTTGAGTGAGCTAAACTTCTAATTGTGAAACTATTCATTCGCTGTTTTCAGCATATAAAGAAAATTTTTAATATACTCCCTACTTCTTAGAAGAAATATAAATGAGACTACTTCAATCTACAGAATATTTGAAGATTAAAATTTCAGCAAAGTATTTCAGAATAAACGAATAAAAAGTTTACTCCGCAACTTTCTACAAACTTTCCGGCTTTACTTTTTTCCAGCTGTCTTTCACGTTTCAGTTCGCAAATTATTCATGAAATTCAGATGCGTAACACTCAATTCAGCCCAACTCAGCGCAACTCAAGCCAACTGGAAGTATGTACGTATGTATGTATGTAGCCCACACCAGTTGAGAGAGATGACTTATTGAGGTTAGAAAAGTTTTTATGAATCCAAAGAGGGAGAACCGTTTCCCGACAGACGGCGCAGCAGCTTGAAAAATGTGCGTAATGGTTGCCGCAGAAATATACATACACACAAACACATCCTAATAACTAAATACATAAACAAAAGTGCTGTGAAAGTGAGGATTGGTGAAAGGCATTAGTGGCAGTGAAAAGGATGCCGAGCGAGGAGAAAAGGCGGCGCCAAAGACCAGAAGGACTATGTGGCGGCAGTTATGCAAATTTTTGTTATTCGTGTTGTTGTAATGAAATTGTGTGCTTAGTTGAAAATTTGCAAAAAACATTGCGAATGTGGTGCGAAAAGAAAATTTTGATTTATACGCCAAGGCAAATCGGAGGGGGCAGGCAAAGAAAAAGTAAGCTGGAGGGAAATAAAAATGGCATATCTCTTTCAGGAGCAGAACGTTGATATGTAGCAAAGCAAAAACCTACGAACGCCTAATTTCATATGCACGAGCCCTTTAAACATTTATCTACAAACATTAATAAAAATATAAGAATTACTTTCGCTGTGCATCCCTGCAAGTAAAACTAGCGAGCGACCTGTGCGTGAATTTACTGGCTGCCAGCAGTGAAACGGCCAAATGACGAAATATAAATTATGAGATTTTTTTTGCAATCTTCTTGAAAAAGTACTTTACCTGCAAATAAAGGGCGCGAACTAGTCTTAGTAGCGAATTCATGAGTGGGTCCTAGTCGGATTCGGGATTTGTAGATTTCCCAGCGGGGCTGCTCTTTGCCGTTCATTTGTTAGCGGCAAGTTGTCGGTCTTGGCGGGAGACAATGTAATTTATGCATGTTCGGGGACTTTGGCATCGAAATGCACACAAGCACACCGCTGACTTAGTGACTCAATATTCGTGTGTGCATTATTTCGGAATTCGCAAGTTGAAAGCTTCATGTGGCCATAAAGTTTATTTGCGTTAGACAGCGCAAATGCAATTTTATGCTTTCATAAATAATAAATTGCGTTATAAACCTACGTCAAAAAGCTTGAAAACGTCATAAAAATTGAGGCTGGTGAGGTTTCGAATGAATAGCAAAAATGTGTGCACCCTGACGTATTTAAAAGTACACATATAAGTATATACCGTAGATATATGTGCATTCTATGATAGGAGAACGCCGACTTTGACAACTTCAAAAGATAATACAAAAGCAGAAATATGGTTGGAACGAGTTTTTTTATCATATTCTCCAAAACTTTTTCATAACACATGGGCTGAAAAGTTCCGGGCTCAGCAAAGAAAACACATTTTTTTTGTTTATTCATCAAAGCAGTTTCCATCAAGAACAGCGCCGCTCTAACATTTCAGTACCACTTTTGTAGGACGATTTATCTGCCTCAAAACAGGCCTCAGTTTCAACGATAGCCTTTTCATTCGAGCGAAATTTTATTGATTTTTTATGTTTCCTCGTGTTACCGCCTAATTTGGACAAAGACTACGTTGTGCATCATCGGTGTCTCTACGACTGATTTTGAAGTCAGCAAACCATTGTTTTATCGTTGCTTCTGTTGGAGCGGAGTCTCCATAATACTTTTCAAGCCATTGTCTCGATACTTTTTCCCGAAATTCACGAAATTTTTTTGATGCATTGTTTTGAAAATAGCAAAAGTAGCGTCACTCTTAGCAAAATATCCTGAGTTAGAATAGAATATCAATAGAATGTCACGAAATTTTAACAGATCCTTCTTTAAGGTTAGTAGTAAATGAAAAAGAGGTGAACTCCATAAAAATAGTGCCATTTATGTGTTAGACCAGCGGCTTTTCAGCCCATCTATCAGCATGATCTTAAATCTAAACGAGAGGCTAAATTGTGGTATGAACCTGGTTCTTCCGCTCCGAAACGAGTTCGTGTCAAGAAATCGGCCAAGAAAGTGTCAGCATCAGTTTTTTCGGGTTACCTGCAGTTACTTGCAAACTGGTAAAGCAATAAAATCTGAATATTATTGTTACCTTTTAGACCAGCAGGAGAAAAAACATCGTAAAAAATACCCAGCTGGCAAATAAAAGAATTACTTTTCATCAGAACATTGCACCGTGTCACAAGAGCATTTTGATAGTGGCTAAAATCGAGGAATTAAGTTCAAATTGTTGGCGCATTCACCGAATTCACCAAACTCGGTCCTTACGGAGACTTCCATCTATTTGCAGAACTAAAAAAATGTATGCGTGGAAAGCGTTTTTTTTTATCAAATGATGACGTCAAAACAGCTGTGGAAGCGCATTTTGCAGCCTTTCCAAATTCTTACTTCAGGGATGGAATTCATAAATTCAACCCAGTAACCAGACTTTAATCTTCAGGATTACTAAGCAAGGGCTGTAGTTGAGTGAGAAGCCAATAAGCATTTTCATAACATGAAATGAATCGTATCATCACAGTTAGAAGGCTGAAAAAAAGTTAATTTTCAGAATTTTTTCTGAGAAAACTTTGAAATTTATTGATCTACAAATTTTTACACTTATTATGTTATCTTTTGACTATATTTTAAGACTTAGTATTAGTAAAGATATTTATTTGGAAAGGAGCCACAGCTGATCTCCGAGAGCTCCTCACAAAAAAGACGTTTTGCTGTTCCCACTATATCTCTGAACTGGAGCCTCTGTAATTAAAAAACCAAACAGATTTCGTTAAAGTAATGTTGAATCTAGAAATTAATCGAACGAATAAGCAAACTAAATTTAAATTTCCAATAACAGGTGCTGATTTGAATAGCCCTCTATTTCGGTAGATGTTGCTTTTGAAGCGGTCATTTTTTGTTATTGGACAAGTAAAACTCCGCCGTTAATAAAAATGGAACGATACACGCTTAAACAACGCATTGGAATTATTAAAATTCACTATACTGTAAAAATGGTGAAAATTTTGCAGAGACGGTTCGTGAAACTCGAACATTTCTGGGTCATCGCGAAGCACCTTGTCGGACCGCAATACACAAATTGGTGAAAAAATTCGAGCTGTTTCGACAAGTTAGTGATGTGAAGAATAAAACCCGTGCACGTCGCTCAGGAACAGCCGAAAATAGCCGAAAGTGTTGAAGAAAACCCAAGTTTGTCCATTCCTCGTCGTTCTTTCGAATTAGACATTCCACAAACGTCATTACACCGTATTTTGCATAAAGATTTGGGTCTTACGGCTTATAAAGTCCAGTTAACACAAGTACTCAAGCCAGCTGATCATCAACAACGTCGTGTCTTTGCTGATTGGGTCGTTGAAATACATGATCCGGAAACCATTTCCACCTTGGTGGCTTCGTCAACAAGCAAAATTGTCGGATCTGGGACTCCGAAAATCCAAGAGTTATTGTTGAAAAGCCTCTGTATTCTCAACGTGTGGCTGTTTGGTGCGGTTTATGATCCGGCGGAGTCATTGGACCTTACTTTTTCGAAAATGAAGTTGGAGCAACAGTTACGGTGAATGGATTGCGCTATCGAGAGATGTTTAACGATTTTTTATCGATTTGGGCAACGTTTATTTTCAACAAGACGGAGAGCTACGTGCCACACAAGCAACGAAACCATTAATCTTTTATCAAAATAGCACCTCTTAGTGGAAAACCCTTTATTTTTGACGAAAATTTCGGCCTTAAATTGTTTATAACAAAAGAAAAATATTTATCGGTGGGAAAAAATCTTGAATTAATTACTAAAAAATATATTTAAGAAGGTCGTGTTAAGATTTGAGAGCAATCGGTTTAGCTGTTTTCGAGTAATGTTGATCACTGACTTTTAAAACACCATTTTGAGAGCACTTGAGCACTTTACATACACTGTGAAATACCTTTTAAAATTTGCGTGTAACTTCGAAAATATTCACCGGAACAATATTAAATTTTCTGTGTGTATTTTCATATGTACGTTAAGAAAAAGAAAAAAAATAAAAAAAAACGAATTTAAATTAAATTTTTTTTTGTTCTTAATATTATTTTAATCTTTTTTTTTAATATGAGTTAATTTTATTTCTTTAATATTATTTAAATTTTTTTTTTTTTTTTTGTAAGACTGAGGTACAAATTTCGAGAAATTTAACTTTCTTAATCGAAGTGCGACAGAACGCAATAAAAAAGGGCTCCCTCTATTTTGCTCTGGGTTCCCTGAAATTTTAGTATGCAGTTATAAATTTTTCAGCCTTTGTAAGTATGTAAAAATCATGAAAATCGGCTGTAAAACAACAAAACTGTCGAATGAGGAAAAACACTCTCTCATTTCAACTTTCCCTGGACATTTTCTTTCAGTAAAAAAAATCAAAACTTTTTAAGAAGTCAGAGGTTAGGGGTAATCCGAATTTTCAAAACATTGGATTTTTTGTTTTGCATTTCCTTAAAGTATAATATGTTAGCAATATTGGATAAAAATTTGAAGTGAATCCGACAAATACTTTTCGAGTTATTCAACCATTAACAAAGGGCGCCCGTGCGCTACATAAATCGATGACACAAATTTAAATGCATTTTTCTCAAAACTATGTTTTTTGAACTGGTGATCCGTTTGGTAGATTTCATTAAATTTATACTGATTTTAAAAAACATAAAAACTCGTGCCTAATCGAAGGATTTTTGTTTTTAAATTACCTTTTCTTTTAAACAATTAATTGTCGGTTTTTTTTCGAACATCTGAAAAATATTTCCTGACGTCGCCATATTGTTAATTTTGAAAAAAAAAGCTTTGATCAGATACAAGATTATCTATTAATAAAACTAATTTCTCTTGTCCGATTGATTTTAGATGAATCTCCAAGGGCTTGTGATGATCACCGCAAGGGACTTCTGCAGAAACGGGCTCCACACAAACAGCGATAACTTTTACAATAACATTTTTGAAATTTTGTTAAAGTCAAGTCTAAACCTGATGTACAGTCGAACTTCTCTACAGTGAACTTCCATATAATGAAGCTCTCCTTATAATGAACTGGTTTCGAAGTCACTGTTTTTTCGATCTACTTTCGGTGTATTTTTGTCTCCTTATAATGAATTTCTATATAGTGAAGTTTTCTATATAATGAACAAATTTTACAGCTGGAAATTCAAGCGTCCTAAGTTTTTGTCTCCATATAGTGAATTTTTTCAAAAGTTTTCTGTTGCAAAAATTACAGTTAGATGTGGACAAACTGTAATGAGGGGAATCCCAAAATTAAAAGAGAAAGAGCTGAGCTATTACAGTTTTATTCAGTGATTGAAGTTAAAATGCCGCATCGAAGCAGCATTTCGCTTGAAAAAAAGTTATTAATGATTAACAATGTTAATGAAGGAAAGAAAAAAAAAAGATATTGCCAATGAATTCGGAGTTCTTCCCAGCACTTTATCAAATATTTTAAAAAATAAGGAAGTGATTTTAAAAAATGCGGAGGATTTGGCAGTAAATACCAAACGTAAAAGACTTCGACCTTGTCATTTTGAGGATATTGACGAAGCAATGCTGAAATGGTTACTCGTTGCACGTGGTAAGAATCTCCCTTTATCTGGACCATTAGTGAAGCAAAAGGCCAAAGATTTTGCGGAAGCACTAGGACACCACGAATTTGAGGCAAGTACAGGTTGGTTAGACAAGTTCAAAAGTCGGCATGGCGTTATTCAAAAGACATTATGTGGGGAAAGTGCTGACGCCAACATAGAAAACCGTGATGAATGGGTAACGAACGTCTTACCGAAATTAATTGAAAATTACAACATTAACGACATTTTTAATGCCGACGAGACTGCTTTGTTTTTCAAATGCTTGCCAACTAAAACACTGGCATTCAAAAATGAAAAATGCTTTGGTGGGAAGCAAAGCAAGGAGAGAATAACTGTCCTGGTGGGAAGCAATATGACTGGATCAGAAAAGCTAAAATTGCTGGTAATCGGAAAGGCCAAAAATCCGAGATGCTTCAAGGGAATAAAATCTTTAGGTGTCGATTATGAGTTTAACAAAAAAACATGGATGACCAGTGAGATTTTTACGAAATGGATTGTAAAACTCGACAAAAAATTTTGTGATCAAAACAGAAAGGTGTTGTTTTTTGTTGATAACTGCACTGCCCACCCTAAAGATGTAAGAGACAAGTTGAGAAACATTCATCTCGCTTATTTTCCTCCCAACATGACTTCGTTACTGCAACCAATGGACCAAGGCATTATCTACAACATTAAACAACATTACAGAAAACGAATTTTAACGAATATATTGACTCAAGTGGATGAGGGAAATTCTGTTATGGCCATAGACTTGCTGCAAGCAGTTCGAAATCTTAGCAATTTTTGGAATGTCTATGTTAATCCAGAAACAATTGCCAACTGTTTTAAAGAGGCTGGATTTTCAAAAGATGATATGCAGATTCCATTTGAGCATTGGGATGAAGAGGACCTTCTTTCAATACCGGATTTGGCTGCTTTAAAGTCTTCATTTAAAAAAGTAGCAAATATCGAAGCATCGTTTGATGACTATGTAAATGTTGATAATGGTGTGCAGACTTGGGACAACCCATCCGAAGAAGTTATTCTCAACAGCATTTTTGAAAGTCGCGGAGTTCCAGCTGAACCTGGTAAGCATTTATCTTTTTATAGTCAAACAAAAATTTAATATGTAAATATTATTGCAGATAACGATGAACACGATTTGACCGTTGAAGAATTGGCAGAAACTGAGGAGGCATTACCTACGTTGATACAAGCTGCTTCATCCATTAGCGTAATTAGAACCTTTGTGGAAAGAGGAGTGACGTGCCGATTAATGTTTTCAACTCTCTACATGATTTGGAAGCTTTTATTGAAAATGAAAAATGGAAGACTGTAATTCAAACCAAACTCACTGATTATTTTAAATAAAATTACATAAAAAATCAATGTTTCTTTATAATGAAGTTTCTATATAGTGAAGTGATTTTCAGGTCCCGTGCGAATTCACTATATGGAAGTTCGACTGTATTAATGCTATGTTTTTATTTTTGTAGAATAAAGCAATTGACTAGCAAAAAAAATGATTGAAATCATCATTTTTTCGGGCCTCTGACTACCACTAGCCCTTTCATAAACGAGTTTTTTTCCCCCCTTTTTTTGTATTGATAGCAACAATTGAAGTGCCAGAAACAGCTTCTGTAACCTGTTCGACAACAATAAAATATTCTTAAAATTTTGTCCATAATTTTCTATGCGCACTCAGCCTTGGCACTTTACAAGTTCTCCGAGGCGCAAAGACGTACTTTCAGTTAGCTTGTAAATACCTCGTTTGCAAATGCCTGCATCCTCTCAACGGCCATGGAAATAAATCCTCGCTCACATACACTTACAATGCAGCAATATTGCTTAAAACGCCCGTAGGTATGCAACGTTTACAGATATTTTAAATACACGAGCGTAATATGCATGGAAAATGTGTGCTGGTGTGCGTCAACACATACATACATACGGTACAACAATTATTTCTGGCAAGGAGGACTTGCCATCCACCAAACTTCACTGCATTCGCATGCCAAACTTTGTACGTAAATTACTTAAACGCGTTACCGTACACGCACACACACATTTGTATGTGTGCTATCAGCACTCGCACTCAGCAGCTCAGTGATTGTCCTTAGCGGCCATGTTGTTCGAAGCACACACTCAACACGCTTCCACTCACATGCATGCGCATATATACATATATTTTTGTATGTATGTATGTATGTGTGTACGAATGTGTGTATGCACTTATTTAGTATACATTTTTGCACATTACAGTGTTAATGTGACTCACTGCCGCATTTAAACCCTCGGTAATTTAACTACTGTCACAACGATAAACATACACTCACATGCATATGTCAATACACACACATACGTGCGCAGCGTAATGTTCATAGCATAGCGTATACTTAAATAAGTTGCTGTCCGTCCACATGCGCATACTCAGCACTTGGCTTTGGTGTGGAAATTTTCTCGGCGTTAATGATTTTTCTCACATACATACAAAACTAAAAATAATACTCACATACATACTCGCAAATTACATGCATGTACATACACATATACATACATACATACACATTTGCTCATATGTGGAATACACACACACAATTGAACATCTACGAGTAGCAGAGCCTTTGTCCAACAGCAGCCACGGTGTCTGCACTTTGGTTAGTGGCCCTTGGGTGTGAATCACTGTGTTGATCGCTGCTGCCTTCCCTTGCCCTCCACCACTCGCTACTGCTGCCCTCTGCCGTTTCTATTTCTCCTTCATCTTACGGCTTGTGAAAGTGTAAAACTGAAAGCTTTCGTTACCCGGACTGTTAATGTTAATGGATATTTGTGCGCACACACATGTCCCGTCCTGTTCTACAGTTCTTTCGCTTGGTCATCAACATTATTAACCTCGCATCCTTGCTGGGACGTTTTCTGTGTTTCAACTTTTGGAATGCTGGCGTGAAAATTATCTACTTTGTTGACATGCTTGTACAGGAGATGTGTGATTCTTAGTTTTTGCCACATTCGCTGTAGGTTGTGGAATTGCTAAGTGATGTGTTAAGGTTTAGGGAAAGCGGATGAGAACATTTGAGAACAAAAAGTCGACTATTATGGCAAGAGAAAAATGTCCAGACTGTGCTGAAGTCTACGCATACTTATTCTCTATCGAATCGAAATAAAAAAATTACGCCCATAGATAATAGGGATATCAAATCAAGGAGAATATATTCAGCTATCAAAACAAAATTTTTGTCTACTTTTCAACTTTATGCTTCTTGCAAAAAAAACATTAGTTTAAATGCTACATAAACAAAATCGTAGAACTTTCCTCCTATGAAATAAAGTATACGCAATGGATACTCTAAAAAATCTATATTTGTCCTAAAAAAAGTAAAGAAATTATTTATAATTTATTTTATTTATAACTATAAATTGATAGTACTTTTTTATCTTTAATAAAAAAAATTCCCGGAATATATTCAGAAAATTCAAAAGCAAATTTATCCCTCAAAAGTGATAAGTGAAAATACACTCCGTCAACTGCACCGAAATTATGCAAGCGTTTGATCCAACTCCATCAGAGCCCTCTTCGATTATCCTATTATTTCGTTTCGGCTGTTAAAACGCGTTCCCCGTAGTGGTTTGTTGACTCCATCAAACAGAAAAAAGTCGCAGGTGAATTCGTTTGTAATGCACAAGCCCATTGCATAATCAGAATATGGTGCACAGACAAAGGGGTCTCTGTTAATCCATAGGAAACTACGCTAGTGCTGTTCACCAGGAAAGGGAACATAAACCTCAAATGTTCTGTCCTAAATTAGTCAACTCTCAACAGAAGCGAGCTATCTTGGCATCAATCTGGATAAAACGCTCACTTGGGAAAGTTACTGCAAAAGCCCCAAGAGCAATCTGTGCCCGGAAAAGGCTTTTTGGTAAAACATGGGGACTGCTCCCAGAATGACTTATTGGACATTCACTACAGTTGTTAAACCCATAATCACTTACGCTTCCCTAGCATGGTGGCCTGAAATTAAACAACGGGAGACGGTAAATGAACTCTACTAATTGCACCGCCTTGTTAGTTTAATTGAAAAAAAGCTCGTTGGAGTGCTTTAAGATTAAAAGGTCTAAAAAGTGGGGATATGAAAGGACATTTACAAGACTTTCGATATACTCCTATTCTTTATAGGGTCGATACATTATCAACGAAACCCATTCCCTTCAAGAACTTTCAAGTTCTTATTAGTGAACGTACGCCCATTTCCTCCCTTATATGGCTTGCTGATGGGTCGCAATTAGAGGATGATAGGAAAAGGGCAGAAATCAATGGCCTTACATTCAAAAAATCCATTCAAATCGATTTTTATCCAACAATCTTCCAGGTAGAAGCAAAGCAAGCCATCGAGAGATGTGTGAGGGAATGTATCTGTAGGGGAGTGGGAGGAACTCACATTTACATGCTTTCAGATAGTTTGAAAGCTCTTTTATCAACTGTCACCACCCCAAAAATGGTAAATGACTGTCTCAGCATTCATAACACGTTAGCGAACTTCAATACGTATTATTAGCCATGAGGGATATGAGGGTAATGAAATGGCTTACCATTTAGAAGACAAAATTCGTTGGCCAAATTTTATCGGTTAGCTGAAAGCGAAACAATTTCTAACGCAGACGAATTACTAATAAGTAACTTTCGCTCAGCAGAGACTTCTAACTGATTACTTTGAAGGCTACTGTAGCATGAGATATCACTTATTCATTACAGAGTGAACGACATGAAGTGTTACCTATTCAAAACACCATAACTTTTTTGGGTCAAATTAGTTTTTATTGATTTCAAAGGCAAAATTGATCAAAAATGATTACAATTTTAACATGTATTCACTTTAGTTCGATATGACCCCCTTGACTATAGCGTTCAAACGGTCAAAAAATGAGTTGCATGCTGCACGAATGTGATCTTGAGGTATTTTGGCCCATTGGCCACGGTGCCGAGTCCTGTTGGAACGTCCATGGTCTACGACCGAAATGTTTGCGTGCCCACAGCTCTAAAGCAGCTTCTAACACATTTTCCCGATAATAAGTCGTATTCACTTTGACACCAGGCTCGATAAAAACGATTGGGGAGCGTTCATCAGCGGTCACTGCGGCCCAAACCATTACTTGCGATGGGAAATTGCTTCGAGTGGCCATTCGTAGGCTCAAATTCTCGTACGAGCGTTCGGTCAAGTAAACGCGATCGTTTTGAGTGTTTATGAACTGCTCAATTGGGAAATTTTTTTCATCAGAAAACACAATGTTAGGAAATTAGCCACGTTCGTGCAAGCGCAACAACTCCTTTGCTCTTTCGCACCGAACTTTTTTTTGCTGGGGTGAGAGATCGTGTGCTTTTTGGAACTTGTAAGCCTTGACCTTGAGCTCATTTTTCAATATGTGTTGAATGCTGTCTTGCGATATTTTCAGTTCTTTGGCCAGTTTTCTTCCACTTCGTTGTGGATTTCATTCAAGTCGAGCCTTCACTTTCTGAACCATTTCTGGCGTTGTTGCGGTTTTTTTTGGTCCACCTCCATAGCGTTTTGCAATGCTACCAGTATCATTGTAACGTTTTATATTGCGATACACAAACATTTTATTCACTTTGAGGTGACTGAACTCACGAAAGAAGGTTGTGATTTTCCAGCCAAATATAACGCAATCACACTATTACGTTTGAATTCCATTACAGAAAAAAAAATTCAACAAAACTGAGACGCAAATGCTTTTGATGGCTTATAAACAATATATTGAACTGTCATTAGAACAAATTTGACGTTGATGTCATTAGCTGTTTTACAGATACAAGCAGTGTGAAGTTGGCAATACTTCATATCGTTCACTCTGTATATCTCAACCTATATACATATTTGTATATGTATAATTGACGCTTACACTCTTTTACTGTGAAATGGACACAGAAAATTCAGAACACATTATTTGTGAATGTCCGCACTAGGCAGAGACAGATGGGGTAGTGTCTTGGTGGTAATGCCGTGCATTCATAAAAGTCTTGAAACAATAAACCCCAGAATGTGCCTAAATTTGTAAAAAGCCTTCAAATATAGGGAAACTCGGCAGGCTTTCAACAACAGTGCTCAGTAGCCGAATAGTAATAATATATAATAACTGCAGCACAGGGACTTATTGACAAGTTTTCAGTATTTATTTGCTTCTTATTGAACTGTAACAATTTTTTTGAGAAAATGGAGTTCATTCTCCCACAAATGTCATATAAATTCAAACTTCAGAGTTCGTGAAAATTAAAGAAAATCTCACAATAATTCCCATTTTTTTAATAACAATTTTTATAAAAATGACGAGTACGCAATTTTATAGCCCATTGAATATTAGTATAATAAAGTGCAAGGTTCATGAAGCTCAAACAATGCGCTGATTTTTCACAATTTTTTTTCTAGCCGGATTTGGGAGTTTTCTCGCGAACGAAAAAAATACCTAGCATTCGTTACATGCGGAAAATATACAGTACCGCCGTTTGATACTTGCACTTTATATTAAAAAGTAAATGGGCTCTAAAACTGCATACTCGAAATTTGTCTAGAGGTTCTGATTAGGAAGTAAATATGAATTTTTTATAAATTTTTTTTAATTTTTTTTTTTCGAAATTTGTACAAAATTTGAAATTTGTAATTAGCATCGAATTAAGCTGATTATAAATAAAAGTCAATATTAGGTCAAATACTTGATTTCCTCATGTTTTTGACTTGATTTTATTATTTTTATTATTATGAAATAAACAATTTTTTTTTAATTTTTGAATTCACGTTTTATTGAAATTTTTTACTCACCACTTAAATTTTTTCTGGATTCTTCTAATTTATTTTTCTAAATTTTTTTAAACTTCTTTTTCTGGAAAAATTTGCAAAATTTATTTTTCTGTCATATCTGTCTGTTATTTATGTTAAACTGCCATAACTGAAGTACTTTTTTCCGACCAATTTTTCGGGTTCTGTTGCAGTTTTCACGTGAAGAAAATTCTTTGTGGGTGTGTGCGCATGCTGTTGTTAGATAACTGAGGTTCCAACTAATATATTAACGTATATATTTTCAGGGTTTCATGTGATTACCTTTCCAAAACACAATAAACAAGCTAAATTGAGGTTTTAGAATTGAAAGCCAAAAGAAAATCGATGTCATAACATGCCTTTATCGCAGCCATTTCATTATGCCGGAATTACTAGTGGATAACGGGGTCGGTAACTGGAGATATTCTCAAAACTGATCTTAGATATTAGTCTCACCAGGAAATTCATTTAAAGCTTTCATTCTTCTCCTTCTTCTTAATTGGCGCGATAACCGCTTACGCGTTTTTGGCCGAGTTTAACAAAGCGTGCCAGTCGTTAACGTAGAGGAGGCCTTCATTTTGCCTGCTAACACTAGCTGGTACAGTATCGAATACTTTCAAAACTAGAGTGTTTGTATCCATTCGGACAGCATGTCCCAGCCAACCTAACTATGCCGTCGTAAAGTTCATTCATACAGCTCATCGTTCCATCGCCTGCAATAATTGCCGTTGCCAACGGGCGAAGGTCCAAAAATCTTCCGCAGAATCTTTCTCCCAAACACTCCAAGCGTCGCCTCATCGGAAGTTGTCATCGTCCACGCTTCTACGCCATACGTTAGGTCGGGCATAATGAGAGTCTTGTAGAGTGTTAATTCTGTTCGTCGAGGACTTTACTGCTCAGTTGATTACTTAGTCCAAAGTAGCACTTGTTGGCAAGAGAGATTCTACGTTGGATTTCAAGGCTGACTTTGTTATCGGTGTTAATGTTGGTTCCTAAATAAACGAAGTATTTTACAACCTCGAAATCATAACTGTCTACAGTGACGTGAGTGCCGATACGCGAGTGCGCCGACTGTTTGTTTGAAGACAGGAGGTACTTCGTTTTGTCCTCGTTCACCACCAGACCCATTCGCTTTGCCTCTTTATCCAGTTTGGAGAAGGCAGAACTAACAGCGCGGTTGTTAAGGCCGATGATGTCAATATCATTGGCATACGCAGCATTTGTACGCTCTTATAAAATATTGTGCCTGAGCGATTAAGTTCTGCGGCTCATACGATTGTCTCCAACATCAGGTTAAAGAAGTCACACGACAGCGAGTCACCCTGTCTAAAACCTCGTTTGCTATCAAACGGCTCGGAGAGGTCCTTCCCAATTCTGACGGCGCTGCTGGTGTTGAGCAACGTCATCTTACATAGCCAGCCGTATTAGTTTTGTGGGGATACCAAATTCAGACATTGCGGCATACAGATAACTCCTCTTCGTACTGTCGAATGCAGCTTTGAAATCGACGAAAAGATGGTGTGTGTCGATTCTCCTTTCATGGGTCTTTTCCAACATTTGGCGTATTGTAAATATTTGGTCGATGGTAGACTTGCCAGATCTAAGGCCACACTGATAAGGTCCAATCAGTTAGTTGACGGTAGGCTTCAGCCTTTCACACAATACACTCGATAGAACCTTATGGGCGATATTTAGAAGACTAGTCCTGCGGTAATTGGCACAGATTGCAGGATCGCCCTTCTTATGAATTGGGCAGAGCACACTTAAATTCCAATCCGTAGGCATGCTTTCATCTGACCATATTTAAAGCTTTCATTTGTCAGAGTATATTGTTGCCTCACCCCGCTCGACTGGATGGTATATTTCACATACTTCCTACATCTGAAAATTTTGCAGTATAGTGAAACAACCAGAATTTTATTGAATGGTAGACGTATTAATAATATATATAAATAAGAACTACTTGGGCGGCCGCTGAAGCCGAATGGGTTGGTGCGTGAGTACCATTCGGGAGTGCGTATGTTCGAAGATCCGTGTATGAAGCATCAAATGATAGAAAAAGTCAAGTTGCGGTCGGCACTCGCCAGACAATGGCAAACCTCCGATTGTATTTCTGCCATGATAAATGAAAGAAAAGTATCAAAACTGCCGCAGCAATTTTTTTCATTTGTAATCTAGTCTTGAAAATATTCCAACTTCAACTGAAATAAAATGGCAATTCTTTGAAATTTGACGTTTTCAGAAATACCGAAACCGCATCAATTATAATAAAAATAAATATTATTTCACTTCATTGAGTAGTTATTCAAAGTCCATTGCTGCACAAAATTTACCGTCATTCACTTTGGAGTTTTTTTCTCCGCTCAGCCGGCAAGTTTTCGAATCTGATTGAATTTGTGGTGCCACTTCAGCCTCCATTGAAATTCAACTTCCTCCTTAAAAAACGCCAGCAAAATGTCAAATGCACAATTTCCGACAATGATTGATCCTTGAATAGCCAAATTCAAGATAGCCCCCATTCTGTACGTAAAAATGTAGCACGTGTGCCCGTTAACGACGAGATACTGCAAAGTTGCAACACATAATTTGCCGTCCAACTGTGTGCTTTAAAAAAAAAGGTTATTATTATTATTTTTTCTTTTTTTTGTTTTGTTTTCTGCAATTCATTGTGTGTCCGCGTACTTGAAGCAAAAATTCGGAGCATGCCGCGGTTTCCGTTGCGCGTTCACTGACAGCGGCCTATGGCGCCCTGCCGTTCGCTTGAATTGTGACAGCAGCAAATGTTGTTATTAATGACAACATTTCAAACGCAATTGCAAAGTGTTACAAATTATTACATTTTAATTTTATTACAGTATAACTGTTATGTTAATTAGCATTCAGTGGGTTTTCTATTTAGCGCTTTGTTGGTGTTGCGCGGGGCTCTGTACGAGTACATAAAGACGATATTATGTGGCGTCGTCCATGGATCAGTGGGAACACCAGGCAGCCAGGATTTGCTGAGCCATACAGCTTTTTGTTGCAAAGTCTTCCACTACATTATAATTTTTACTGTAGAACTCCCCGCAGTTTTGAATAATTACGCAGATATGTAAGTGATTATGCTGTTTTTTCGTTTTTGGTGTAATTATTTGTTTGGTTTGTTCAAAAAAGTGCTGCATCATTTTGTTGGCCCATCACACAGTTTGGGACTTTAAATGAAATGAGTGAGTGACATTGAGTGGTCTAGTTTTCGGACAACGAGAAACTAATTTTTGGACAAAATGGCAACCCACAACTGTCAGTTTAAATAAAAAATGGAATTCCTAAGCATTAAATATGAATTTAGTATACTTAAGTACGCCATCTAACTTTTTTCGTAGGATACTCGATTTTAGGTTCCAAAAATCTATTCTTGTTGTTTACTAATTAAAAACTTTTAAATACTATAAATACTTTTTTTTTTTAAAAAAATCCTTTCTTTAAGGGGACAGATACCTGTAAACGGCCATATTTTCCCTGATTTTCATTAAAATTTTTAAAATGAAGAAGTCAATATATTTTGTTCAAAATTGGCATACATTAAAATAATATAAATTTTTTTTTATTTTAATCATTTAAAATGGAGGATGTACACTCAATTCTTCCAGTAAGGTCGCAGCGGGGCTTCTCAATCGGGGGTATTGTAGCATCGGCGTCAGCCATCTGAATACAAAAACCAAACATTGTTTTGCTTATTAATGTCATAATTTCTATATGAATTAAACAAAAATGGAAAAAAATCGGGGAATAAAATACTTCAAAACCAAAACTAATTTTGGGGCGACTACTACTATTTTTGCCTCGAAAAAATAATTTTTTCGAAAAATTTTCGAATAGTAAATTCACATAGAAAGTAATATCTTAAAAAAGATGTATGCAAAAGTTCAGGGAGATCGGTCAATAACTTTTCGAGTTTTCGTGTACGCCAATTCGAAATATATAGTTTTGAGAAAAACGCGTCTAAAGTTTGAATACAACGTAACTACACCTCTCCCAGCCCTCGAACGCAAAGAATAGAGTCGTCAACCGTGATATAAGAAATACTTAAATTTACGTTCTTAAAATTTTTTGACATATTCTTAAAATTCAAAATCAAAAAGTGGAGAGAAATAAATGCCTATGTTCCAAATCGGTGGCCAACAATATATGAAAATAATGAAAAGAATATACTTTGTGTTTGCCGGAGATAAGCGCTTTAGTCGAACGGTAGGAGGAACAGAAGTTCTCAACAAAAAAGTTAAAGTTTGGTTTATTCATTGAAAGGAATTTGCCGTTGAAGCGCTTTTGTTTCGACTCATCGTCTCCACGTGTTGAATGGACTCTCGCGCCTGCAACTTCCTTGTGACCACCAGTATAAGGCTGTTTTCGCAATAACGCTATGTGGCTTCCGAATTGTATGCCCAATCCATTTTCATTTTCGTCGCCGGATATCGAGATAACTAGGAACATGCTTCATCAAGCTCCAGTGGTTAGTGTATGAGATGGTGTTCGACCAGAAAACGCATACAATACTTCAGGGGCAATGATTGATTAATACATTGCACATTGCCATATTCCATGTTTCGCAGCCATACAGAACGACGGACTTCGCGTTTGATTTGAAGTTTCTTAATTTCGTACGCCTGGATATATACGAAGATCGGCAAACTTTGTTTAGCATGTCAAATAACGCGCGATCTTTTGCTATTCGATTGCGTATGTGAGCTGCTGATGCGTCAGTTCTGTTAATGATGCTTCTGAGATAGCACAATTCGTCCACTTCTTCCAGATTTGCGGTTCAGTGATATTTAGGCACATCCCCTTTGTCCTTGCAATGTTAATCTTCAGGCCTGCTCTAGCTGCGCAATCGCTTACAGCCACCATCTTTGACTGTATACTCGTATGTGTCAATTTGTGTGATAAATCAACGTAGTCTAAGTCTTCCAGGTTGCCGGTCAAACCCCATGAAGTACCACTATTAGCCACTGAAGCTTGCTGCATTATTGAGTCTAGCACTAGGTTGAATAGAAGAGGGGATAAGAGGCATGCCTGCCCTACTCCTGTTTTTACCTGAATACCATTGCTCAGGATGCTTTCATGTCTAATTCTGCAACTTGCATTAGTACACAATTCTTTGATGAGATTGAAGATTTTTCCAGGAACGGCTTTGCAGACGACGCTCTCCAGATCGCGTCGTGGTTGAGAGTGTCAAACGCCTTCTCAAAGTCGAAGAAGCACATATACAGTGCTGAAACGCTCTTTGAATTTTCTCCACGTTTTTTCTACTCGTTCCAGACAGCTTCTTCGGCTCTTTTTCAAGGCCAATGATAAACCAGTATCCAGATTTTGTGTCTTAAAAATTTTCTCGAAGAGCATGCCGTACATTGAGATTTTCGGGTAGTAAATTACCACGAGCAGCGAGGGGAAACTTTGTAAAATTACAATCATCATCACATTTTGCTAAATTGCACCAATTATACATTGCAACAAAACAAAAAACAGAAAGAGCAAATTTCTACAATTTTACTTATAAAATTGAAATTAGTAAGCGGATAGCCAAGTTGTGTAGCTCAAATTAAAGGTAAAAATATAAGATTTAAAATATTATTAACAATAAGAAACTAATAAATTAAAATTTACAAATATTCAAAATAGTTGTGGATGATTTCAGATGTGGTTTTCGCCATAATATCTTAGAATTTCATATAAAATGAGAACTGTAAAATTTAAGGTGGCATAAAATGAAAATAATTACATATACAAATATTTCTTATATAGTTCGTGTGCTCTTATTTTATATTACATAATATAATTTATCAGAACAATAGTCTATGAATATGTATATAAGAATTACTTAATAAACCACGAGCATCCGTTAGAGCCAGAACTCAGAATTGCGTTGGGTGTTACAGCTAAGAATTGCTACAGTAACAATTTTGTTATTTCGATATTGCTAAAGACCCTTGTTTTCATTTTAAGAAATTTTTCGGGCATTCATGGTTATGAAATTTTGATCCACCTGAAACAGCTGTGCAAATTGCTTTTTTTTTTTGGAGAATTCTTTTTCCTTAACGCACTAGTGGGCCACCTATCAAAACTACTACAAATTAAACAATCACCTTGGAACAAAACGAATTTTCCCATCAGACTCTCCTTGCTGAAATATCTGAATCTTTGTACGACTAGGGATTGGACATTCAGTTCCCCCACATAATCATTTACGAAATGGAGCCTCGAAGCCACCAGCTCATACTGCAATCTACCCGATTTAGCAGTATAGCATCTCCTGAACTAAGCCAGATCCGAAGAACAGTTTTTGACAACAGCAAGCCATCTGGCCAACTGAAATGAACAATCTCAGATAGATTAACGCTTTCTTAAAATTTAAAATCTTAGCTACACTATATATTTAGACAAAATGTTTGGTAAATATCACCAAACTGTAATACTTAAAGTAAATTGTCTCTAACATAAAACAGTTTTATAGGTATAAATCTTGAGCGGAACGCCTTGGTAGCCAGCGCATTAAAAGCATTTAAGCATTGGTTATTTATAATTATTGCTCTTATAAATAAATAAATAATAACTTTTATCCAGCAACGCATATTTGTTGCATATTATTTTCCTAGTCGCATTATACACTTTTTTTTCATTATAAAAATCACTATTGTTAGCTCTGCGTCGCTCCATTTCATGCAACCACAACTCAGCGCTTTCCAGCGCTGTCAGGTTTGCTTTTATGCAATGCCTTTATGTTAAAAGTACATTTATGTCGAAAATGACAGAATTACAAAATCACTTTTTGATGTGCTCTTGGTAGTCATTTTCTTAATTTCCACATTTCCCTCTTTGTAACGCCGCCATTTACGAATTTGCCAACTGACAAAAAGTAAATAAAATTAATTTTATTGCCAAAACTTTTACGACATTCTGCACTCATTACCACCGCCTACAACATGGTTGCCTTCAAAGTGCGCCAACAAAGCTAACATTGTTGTAATACAAAGCGCTTCTCTACCCTCTACCCGCTTGCCCATCCATGCACTCAGCATACGGTTTTTCGAATTAGCTGGGCGTGTAATTAAATGGAGTTTTTGTAACGGAATTTTCAATAGCAAAACTTTTACTACTAATGAGGTTACAGTTGTTGTTGTTTTTGGGGCGTGAAAACGTTTTTGTTTGCTTTTGTCGCGTTTGTTGCCATTTTGTTAACGGAAAAATGTTTCTGATAATTTCGGTAATGAAAGTTTCGTTTGAGTTTATTACCTTTTTGGCCAACCCAAAAACAAGTTAAACAATGCCAACCAACCATACAAACGATATCTGCTGAAAATACAATACTATACATATATAATTAGCTGTGTCGATGCGTACGCGCAACAATGGAAACAGTTACGGGTGGAAAAATAATTGTCCAATTCACAAAGTTTTTTAGTTGATGATGATGTCAGTTGTCATGGGTTAATTGACGCTTGGCAACATAATTACGAAACTCATTTGCTAGGTAATGACATTTTACAAGCTTTTTATTTAGTATCTACACTGCGAAAAAATGCCGTGTCTGTGGTGGTTAACGTTAGCAACGTTTTATTTCGCCTGTGGGCAAATACTAAGCGAGTTAAATAGAGCGGCACTTGAGCACAAATATTTTTTCTCTTTCTCCAACCGCACTTTCTCGCTTTCAACATAACCATTCATCTGCACTGTATTGATTTCAAATTTTCAAAATGGCCGCTGCCACTTCCTAACGGTCCTGTGTAAATGCAGGAAGGCCAAGTTTTACTATCATATTTATGAAAATTACTTTCAGCTCAAACAAGCCTGTCAATGCCTCGTACCAATAAAGAGCTGAATGCAAGTGTGTGCCTATACATATATGCATGTATGCATGGGTGTGCATTTCTTTTAGTGACCAAGTATGTGTTGACACTTGCTTGCGTTTGTTGTAAGTAACGGCATTGTCGGCATAGTCGTACTCGTCTGCTCATCGTTTTCTTGGGTGCCGATAACGGACACAGCATACAGCAAACTTTCGCATACTTGCACACACACATATACACCTATATACATACATATATCGTCATACTCCTTTTGGCCGAAGGCATCCAGCTCGTATTATGCAGTTGCATTTAACTCCTTGCATGAATCTCTACACATACATACATGGAATTAGTCTCCTCTGTATGCCACGTTGATTTCGAGACTGCTCTCCTCCCGCCGGTTTCCCTCTTCTTCTAGTCTGAGTAGGCAACTCAGCGGCGTGGCCAGAAAGGTGTTGGTGCAGTGGTGGTGACACCGGCTTTGCTTGTGAAAATTTGCCACTTCAACAGCTCCTTGCGAATGCCGTAAGCGTTCGTGTGAACGAGCGTTGAGCATTTTCATTTATTTTCCTGCACTAGCGAGCATTGCTTCCTACCTCCTTTCGCCTCACTTGCTGCCTTCTCACTACTAACTACAGGTACATACCTACTCTTGGTTATATTTCGTTACTAAACTTTTTCGACGTTTTCTCATCTCAACGAAAATTTTCATTTTTGGTCTTTCTAAATTTTTTTTTGTGCAATGCTTAGAAGTTGGGAAGTTGTGAAACGATGCTAACGGAATTTTAAGCAGCCAAGTCGGCTGCTGAGCGCTCACAGCAACATTGTCTGCTATGAGGACAGAAGTTGAAACAAAGCGTAGAATGTGCTGTGAATTTTAAACAGTTGGAAAAGTGGAGGATTTTGTGATTTAGTAGAGTTGTGTAGTGAGTAGAGCGCTTAGGGTTTTAATTTCTTCTAGGACTTCGTATGTATTTATGAAAAATGATTGGATTTACGTAGTGATGCTCCTAAGAGCACAGTTTAGATTTGGTTCTATACGCCATTCAAAATTTACGTCCAACAACGTGCACCCGAAACAACATAAATAATACATAAGGAAATACGGTAACTAAAACAAGTGAAGGATAGGACCACGAAGACTGGGGACCGACTTCCGACAGAATTAGTTTTAGGACCAACTGCAGTCAGCAGCGTATATCGGCCAGAAAGTGTGGCTACGAGTACCCGATCTTGAAATCCCAGCTGATTTGAATGCATGCTTCTGCCACAGCCGGTTTAATAGATATAATAATACAGAGGATGTCTGTAAGAGCTGGCGGGTTAATGGGAAAATGGTTCGAATAACATAGCCACTGCTCGCCAAACGACAACCATCATCCACTGTCCTAAACTTCTTGTTCTGGACTTGGTACCCCTGTTTTCGCTATCGCGGCTCTGTTGATCGAGTCAAGATGGTAAGCCAAGCTATGAAGTAAAAGGATATTCTTCTACTCATCTCACTCTTATGGATAACTGACCCCGAAACAAATAAAGATGAGGCTCTCTGATCCACCTAGGAACCACGGGAAAAAAATATATACATATATCTATAGAGATGGTATATTTTTCTTTCGGATTAACCCTAGAAAGGTAAGCCTTGTACTGGATTGCCCATATTCGACGGACCCATGTGTTGTTTTTTAAATCAAAGAAAAACACAATTTTTTTGATGTTGACGATAATAATCATTTTATTTGCTTCAAGTAGATTTGTTGACATTACTTTTTGAATATGATATCTCTCAAATGGCCGCCTTGAGCCTGTACGGCGTATTGTGCCCGTTTTGCAGCATTTTCCATAGTTTTAGCTAACATTTCGGCTGGAATAGCGGTTATTTCCTCAGGGATGGTGTTCTTGAGCTCTTCTATGGTCCTTGGCTTATTAATATAAACCTTTGATTTTAAATATCCCCACAGGACGAAGTCAGGTGGCTTTAAAGCGGGTGGCCAGTCAAAATGGCCATTTTTCGACATCAATCGACGAGGAAACAATTTCTTCAAAAAATCGATTGTGGTGGAGCGCCGTCTTGTTGAAACCAGAACTGCCTCATACGCTTTGACGAATAATTGGCATCAAAAAAGTGGTTATCATATCGCGATAATGCTCCTGATTGACGGTAACAGCTTGACCATCTTCATTTTCGAAGAAAAGCGGCCCAATCAACGTTTTCGCACTAACGCCGCACCAAACAGTGACTTTTTCGTCGTAAAGAGGTACCTCTTAAATTTCGTGAGGATTTTCAGTGGCGTAAATACGTTAATTTTGCTTGTTTACCGTCCCATTCAATAAGAACTGAGCCTCATCGGACATGATGATTTTGTTCTTCTTCTTCTTCTTTTGACTTCTTTTGTTGAATGTAAATTTCAACAATTTGGGAGCGCTCGCGTGGCGTGTACTGTTCCATGATAAAAATCTGTAACCCTGAAAGTTTTATGGCTACATTTTAAATAAGGCATTGCTCTGAAATTTATGCTAAACTTAAGAG
This sequence comes from Anastrepha ludens, assembly GCF_028408465.1. NCBI lineage: Eukaryota > Metazoa > Arthropoda > Insecta > Diptera > Tephritidae > Anastrepha > Anastrepha ludens. The sequence continues at coordinate 123,361,216 of NC_071501.1, forward strand.
GTGATAACAAAGATTTTTGAATTTCTTCCAATCTAAAATACAATTCTATACTTGGATTATTCGAATGCATATTTAAGTGAGTGGTCGTAATATATACTCATAACGAAACTTGTATACTAAAGACACTCATAAAAGTCAAACCATTACCTGGTTTAGGAAAGACAGGTGCGCTCCGATTGATGCTTCAGGCGACAAAGTAAGAGATCCTATATATTCTACCCATTGAAATTTATTTATGTTAAAGGGATAGCGGCCAAATCTGCTGCCAAGGTGAAAGAGGGGGCTTACACGGACATGCGTCAGTTCTACTGTCTGTGCAACACTTCCAAGATCTGAACAGAAACTGTAAAACACAAATTACCAACAGAAAGGATTGGCAGACCAGAGTCAAATCAGATGATAGTAGTCACCATTTTTATACTGACGGCTCAGAGATGGACAATGCCACTGGGTCAGGAGCTTACTCGGAATAATTATACTCAAATTGCCCCTTTAGACTCCCAGACTGGTGAAGCGTCTTCCAAGCTGAGATCTACGCTATAGACCAAGCAGCAAAAACAATAAGACTAATGGACTTACCTCGTACAAACCTTACCATTTTTGTTGATATTCAAGCAGCGATAAAGGCACTGTGATCAGCGCACAATAACTAAAAATGAGTTAAAGAATGCAGGACATCGCTCTCGCTGATCCAACATCATAACACCACACTTCGTTCGTCGCCGTCCACTCTGGAGTGGAGGAAAATGAAAGGGCAGATGATTGTGCAAGGAAAGGCTCTGAGCTTGGCATTCAGTGAGTGGTAGAGGACATAAGCATTCCACAAAACGTGTTATGCACAGCGACTGACTTTTGCGTAATCGCAGAAATCAATAGAAGGTGGCCTCTGACTACTGGCACTCTGGCCAAAACTGAATCTTAAAAGGACAAAATGTCTGCATTGATCCAACAGATCAACTATCAGCGTCCTCCCAGGTGTTATAACGGGTCATTGCACTATTGGGACCCTCGTCTGTAAAATGGGTGCACCTCACAATGACTTATCGAGGAGATAAAGAAGAAACTGAGTCGATACCTCGCAATGACTTCTGCCGGAGTTGTGAAGATGAAGTAGAGATTAAGTAGGTATAACACTTCCACTGTGAATGCCCTGCACTTCAAAGCAGCCGTGCTAAATACCTTGGCGATTATTTCCTTGAAAAGTTCGGAAATTTGCAAAACGTTTCACCTTCTTAAAAAGGTTTAAATAGTTAAAACAACTTAATTAGGGGTACCGAGTATCTTCTCTTAGACAAGCAACCTAGTTAACCTACTAATAACGTTCCTTTAACTTCACGAGAGCGAACCAGCTCACGCCTCAGCAGTTGTGGTCGCAAAATGAATAGAAATAGGGTTCCAACTTGTCTCAGCCCTATTCTATGGACTAGGCTTCCCTGCGGGAAAAAGATTTTCTTCAAACAACGAATTGTTTGCAGAAACGAATTGCTATTTTCAGACTTGGACAAATCCTATTATTCGGAGAGACAAACTAAAAAGGCATTGTACTATGGCGCTGATATTTAAAATAAATGGATGTGTGCTGTATTTTACACAAAATTATCTTCTTGAGGTCACTCACGATAGGTGCCGCTATATCGACATATGTTTGCCACATAAGTATTATTGAAATCATATCCACCTCCATGTGCTACTCTCAAGTATTCTTCTGATGCCTGCTGCCTACAAAAACTCATAGTTCTCGCTGTCGCGCCCAGCGCCCACTTTTCGAAACTTTCCTTGCAGTAGTTTCCATTCGCTTCACTGCTAATTGGGCAGAAATTCACGCTTTAAACACTTGCCCGCACTGATGGCTGTCTAAAATACTTTAATCCTTCACCATAGTAAAATCAACTTTAATCCCATTCCAGCCGTGTAAATTATGCCATCATAATATTTTGATTTCTCTTCAACGGTCTTCAACTTTCTGCGTGCAGTTATAAAACAATCTAATTGCAGCAATCAGGGGGAGGTTTAATAAACCACATCAATGAACTCTAAGTAACCCTAACAAAATCAAACTCAAAATTCAACAAAACCAACCCACAAACACTCACATCAACGCACATCAGGCCTATCAGTTGGCTGAGCAGACAGGGGAGGGGGCGAAGGTAGATTGAACAGATCGTAAACAAACACCCCTTTTTGTGAATAAATATTTTCTGAAGTTGTTTATGAATTTTGTTGTACTGTTGTTTGAGTCATTAAATGAGCTCCTTTTAATCGCATCATCTATGACATCTTCTAGGCGGAGGAGGTGCTTTGCGCGTTTGTTGTGGTTGGCGGGAACGGTAATCGCATTGGTGGCTGTGGCAGCCCTTTGAAGCATAAGGTGCACATTACTCAAATTCATGCATACAACATACACACACATACATACGTACTCGCTTATGCTTACCTATGTAGCTGTACTGTCTTTGAATGTGTTTAACACGCGCCAACTGACGTTTCACAGATTCACAGCAAAACAGTGCAGGCACACAGCGAAGAATATAAAGCCACACTTCAACTTTGGCGCTGTCCTTTGTGATCAGCGCCACCAAATCGCATTGGCTGCAGTTAGAGATTAACTCTCGCCGCCGTACAAACGAGGAGCGGCAATCGAGACAGGCAGTGGTGCATACGTTATTTTTAGTTGACAAAATATGTTGCCACTTCGTGCTGGCACAAACTCACACACATATGTGCCTGTACATGTGGTGTGTATATGTGTCGACTGACTATAAGTCACATATGCCGCGAGTGTAATAAAAAAGCCAAATGACTTTGTTAGCATATTTACCATCTTTATTTTATTGTTCATCAGCCGAAAGTGCGTGTGTGGCGCTTAATTTGAAATTTTATTACAATTTTCGTAAGTTTCTCTTTTATTGCAGTCAAATTTCTTTTTAATTGGCGCGTAGTGAATTCTGCCAAGGGAGTTGCTTTGCTGTGGTGAAGGAGTTTTGGGTGTTTTATACGTTGGCTGTAAAATATTTTATGCGTTTTAAAAAATAAAAAAATTGTCTTTGAGGATTATTCAATACTACAAATAAAGGGAACGTGATTTTGAGCATATTTTAGAATGAAATAATAACCTTAGAATAATATTTAAGAATAATTTAATAGCCATAAGAAGTATAAGTATAAACTTTTCTAATAAAAACATGCCTTGAGAGGTAAAGGGTTCTCCAAAGTTAAAAATTCCCCACCAGTTTGTTTATGTGTCATACATATTTTCTATTTTATAGTTGCCCAAAAAAAAACTTTTTTCTTTAAGCTATCCCCAAATTTGTTCTAAGTCGAAAAAATTAGTCGCCCATATAAGGGGGTTTAAGAGCATGAAAACTTAAAACGTTAATTCATGGAAAAAAGGCACATTTTTATGATTTTCTTTTTTATGACACAGTTAAAATTTATTCATTTATTCATCGAATCTTTTACTACATAAATCTATAGCATTTGAAGTATATTTTGTGAAATTTTCATTCAAAAATATTTAAAAATACGGCAATGGCAGAAATTATTCGGACGCATCTCAAAAAAAAAGTAGTTTTGCGGTGCCCCTCATAACTCGGTGTTAAATCATCTGAAATCAAAAAACCAAAGTTATTTCGTTAGATAATCGTTTTCTCCGGGTAACGCCGAAAGGGTTTTTTGAAATTAAAATTTTTCGATTTTTGGGAACAGGTTAAAGTCAAAAACACGATTTTCGCGTAAAAAATCGGTGAATTAGTTACCGTAAAAACAAAAGTATCAACAAATTCGAAAAAAATTCTTCGGCGTTACCTTGTAAAACATCTACAGAAAAAGTGTTCAAAATTTCAAAAGGATCGGTTCAGTAGTTTCAAAGTTATGAGGGGCACCGACTTTGAAAACGTAAGTTGTGGGAAAAACGCTTTAAAGTACAAATGGCGCGCGGTTGAGTCAGGTAGGTAGCAACACTTACATGGCTGTATCTTTGTAAGTTTTGCTCCGATTCATCTAAAATTTTCATAGAATATTCTTGAAAGGTTCTTCATTTAAAAAATCAAATAAAAAAAAAATCCAAAAAAATAAATTTAAAAACGTTACCGTTTCGCTTCACAAATATCCATAAAATAATACACTATCATTTATTTAAAAAAAAATACCATTTTTGTAATGAATCTGAAAAGCACCCAAAATTAAAAAAAAAAAAATTAATTGAAGAAATTAAAATATTTTTTTATTTATTTATTTATTTATTTATTTATTTACTTATTGAGAAGAGTCATAATTATAAATAATTATTCCACTAAAAAGGTAAGAAAAAAAGAAACAAGCACTGGCTGTTAAGGCCTTCGGCTATTGTTTTAAATGGTTAATAATATAGGTAAAGAAGAAAAAAGGAAATAATTATATTAAACTAAGTTTACTAGATGCTTGCAAGATTATAATACTATATTATACTTATACTGGAAAAAGATGAAGATATTACAATCGAGGGAATGTGGATGTAACCACTACTGTATATTCCCGATAACTTGGAAGCCTATGAAGTTAAATTTTTAAGTTAGAGCGAGAAACAAATTGAATTATAATACTAATATTATAGTCCGTTGTCTGCTTCAGAAGTTCAGATGGTTTGCTATTTTTAAACACCGATGATCTAATATTTTGGATTCCTGAACATATATCCATGAATTGAGATACGGTGAACTCGCTGAATCCACAAAACGGGCACGTGGGTTTCGGCAACCATTTAGCTAATACGAGTGGGTTGAAATTGCATGGCCAATTCTCAGACGAACAACGATCTTAATATTCCGGCATGATGAATTTGATGGGTATTGGTTTTTGGACCTCCAGAGATTGAAGGATTTGTAGTGATGTTGGTACTGGTTCCATTTGTTCAGGGAACTTTCATAATTGGTCCGCCTTACCAGTTTTTTTTATATATTCGAACATGTACAGTGGCTCTTTGGTTGCCTCCTTAGCTCTACTACCGGCCTGTTGCCACTGTAATCCGGAACCCACATAAGTTTTATTGAACCTTTTTATTCTGTGAGCATGTTGCGCATTCCTGTGATTATTGAGGAGTTGCTAGCTGGGTTCAGAATAGCCTCGATTGTTGATTTGCTGTCACTGCATATTATGTATTGATCGTTTTTTGGGAAGTGTACCGCTTCAAGTACCGCAGCAGCTTCGGCTGTGAAAATTGAGCAGTAACTTGGTAAAACTCCAACGGTTATAGTGGCACCTATTTCGTTTGTTACGGCAAATGAAGTACAGGTATCGGTTTTAGATCCGTCAGTAAATAATAGTTCCCAATTAAAATATTGATCTCGTCGTTTGTAGTTTTGGTATAATTTTTTGGACATTTTTCAAAATCTTCCCACTAAAGTTGTGTCGTAAATTTGGATTTTCTTCAACAAATGTGGAGACTTGCTGTTTGTATCGGCTTCCAGGAGCAAGTGAATTTTAAGAGAAAATTGTATATGAAAGAAGTGTCGGAAAAAAATCGACGCTCTGTGAAAAGTGTTCGCCGCGCGCTTATGGTGTATGGTGATAAGGCCCATTTTTAACTTTACGGCTGCGTCAATAAGCAAAATTGCCAAATTGGGCTGAAAAGCAACCCGAAGCCATTCCAGAATGGATATAATCCATTGAAAACAATCTTTTGGTGCGGCATCTGGGCTGAAGAAATCATCGGCCCATATTTCTTCAAAGACGAGGATGGCGCCAATGTAACAGTGAAGGGCGATAAATGACTTTTTGATGCCGCAGATTGAAGCCGGAGATCACCACTTCTAAATTGATCACCTTTTATTAATTAAAACATAGTCTCAGAATACTTCGGCAAATTCAAAATACAGGAAATCGACATTACAACGATTGAAACGTCGACACTAATTCATACTAATGACTATGCGGCTCCCACGAGGCTGCTGAAGCTTTTCGTCTGTGTGATGGTTGAACTGTGATAACGGGATCCGGTGATCGAGAGTTTAAGAAGGTGGGAGAAACCTCCCGAAGAATGTCATTTAAAGCTTGTCTGTAAACTGCCCGTTCCGCTAGTTGCAGTAGTGTTTGGTGCTGGATCTCGTCGAAGTAGTCGAAGGGATGTCTTCTGAATCGCCTGGGAAGTGACTCAGGCTTTAGCAAATGCCTGCAGGGACGATATGTATGGTAGCGTCCTAGCAGAAATTGATTACTGAGCATTTAGCTGCCCCACATGACCGGCAGCGTGGAGCCTACATTCCCATGACGAATCGGCTGTCATACAGGTACGTACGTACCGGAATGTCTCGAGTTTTTTCCCGACCACGGGCTGCCGCATAAATAAACTCGCCTAGTAAACTAGCTGAATCTCACCAAAAATTATGAATCTTCCGATAGGATCGTCATTTATTACAACGTAATCCATTGCGAGCATAAATTCTCTTTCAATATGACCTAACATCTTTTCAGCTTTATAAGCAATCACTACCGAACAAAAAAATTAAAAAAAGTTGGCTCAGAATTGCGTTAGAGATAACTGCAAATATTCGAGTATGAATAGCCAGCAGATAAGGATTACTACGTGAGTAGTGTGAAAAGTGCGTGCATAGCCAGAGAGATGACACTACTCGTGCGTATCGAGGTTATGTCTAGTTAGTAGCATTTTTCGGAAGAACACACACCCAGTTTCAGCCAGATCGGTCTGTTTCTTGGTGTGAAGGCCAACGTTTGAAACGAAGACGACGAGTTATTTTCCCTTTCCTTCCTTTTCCATGCCGACAACGCACCAGTTCTCCCCTCAGCAGTTTTTTTTTGGCGAATTCCTGCAGTAACTGACACTTGGCGGCTATCGTAGCCAAATGGGTTTGTGCATCACCAAAATTCGTGGCCATGCAACACTAAATGATAAAATTGTTTTTTCTAATAGCGGTCGCCGCTCGGCTGGCATAACAATCGTCCGAGTGTATTTCTGCTTTGAAAATTTTTCGCATAAAAATCAATTTCTGCATGTGAAATTATTTGCTTTCTATCTGCATTTGGATCAAAATGTACTGCTCTTATTTGTCACAGCAAAATTGTTCATTGATGATTTTTTTTTTTTGGCCCAGCCTCGTAATATAGGCCACAATGTTTTGAGTCCGATGTTATTCATCCCTGTTACTGCATTTTCGCAACGTCTTCTGTTCTCGGCTATAGAATTTAGGAAGTGATATTCGACCCAGACCATTTTCTATTTCATTGGTGAATTAAAGCAAGTGAGTTGAGAAAATTTGTTTTTAATGCTGATTACTGAAGGTAAAGTCTCCCTTGCACTCACGACCATTTTTTTTTGGTTTTGGCGGGTGAGGTAGGGTTCAAAATGCCTTCGCACTTACAGCGACCGTCGTCTACTGCGTCGTGTGGTCTGGGCACTAAAACGATACCTCCTCTCCTTCTGGGGAGACACGCTTCCCGGAACTGCTTTCTATATTACTTCGGGAGAGCCCAGAACGGGATCCATAAAGGACCAATTCTATGGATCCACGTCTGGTCCACCATATTTGTAGCCTGCTTTCATGCTATAGGCTCGTCTTCTTGTGTCTCTATCTGTGCGGCTTCACTTTGTTGCACTGTGTCGAGGTCGATCTTTTTTTCCGTAGTACGTTCTCGATGTTCTCGCCTCAACATTTGTGGTCACGAAATTTATGGAAGTAGGGCTCCAACTTGTTTCGCAACCTTCTATTCTCCAAAGTTCTCCTATTCTCCCTCGGACTACTGTTTGTTCCCCAATTTAAATAAATGGCTGGCGGGAAAAAGATTTTATTCAAACGAGGAGTTGATTGCAGAAACGAATGGCTATTTTGGAGACTTGGAAAAATCCTATTTTTTGGAGTTTTCCTACTAAACTAGAACAACTTTGGACGAAGTGTATAAATCTAAGAGACTGTGTCAAAAAATAAAATCAAATAAACGACCCTCGTAAGGAAAGCAGAAATTGAAAAAGTAAAAGGTATTCAAAAAAATGTTGTATTTAAAAACTGAAGCAATAAATATTTATAACATTCATTATTTCAAGAAATTCATAACAATTAAGAGAATCACGTAAAGCAAAAGGTCTAAAAATTTTGAACCAATTTGGATCACCACAGATCCCACACGTTGCTTGCAATCGCTTTGATCTTCATGTCAATGTTTATTGTCTATTTTCCATGCATTTCAATCGATCATAAATCGCACAATAATAATATGACATATTTTTGTCAAACTGACAAACATCAGCAAAATCACAATAAAAAATAAAGAAACAAAATGTGAACAAAAATAATGTAACGAATCTTTTACTCCACATTTGTATGTTGGGCGAATGCTGTGGCCGAATCATCCTTCTTGCATTTAGCTGCAAACAATAGAATTAAACTGCATGAATACAAATACACATATAGTATATACATACATATAGACACGCAGATCAATCATTGTCAACTGAGGCCATCTCCCAGTACGTCACTCTGATTTCGATATAATTTGATTCAGTGTGAAATTTCACTAAGTGATCACTGCTGTTGCTGTGTTTCGGTAGTTAGGCTCGTTGGCGAATCGCAAATTAGATCGATCGTTGGTGTTGTTAAAATGTTTACACACTCCATTTGCTTATTGTCTAACGGTTAGACTCTAACCCGTGCACGCACACACACTTGCAGCCCATCTGGTTACCACAAATCTCATTTACCAAATGCAGGAAAATAATTGATTTTGTAACAATACTTGTATGAATATGGATTAGTGTGCATACACACATGCTAACATATGTGCATATGTATGTATATATGTTTAAGTAGGTCTATGCTTGCCTTGGTGGTCTGGCCTTGTGACTTTTGATGAGCTCGCGCGTTGATTATGATTGATTGGAGAAGTTGATGCCAACATTTGTGGATCAAATTAGTATTGAATGCATCAGATGTGCATATGTCTGTATGTAAATGATAGCTGGACTTTGGATAAACAAAAGGTACTTAATGTCAATTTCATATTAATCATATCGAGTGCAGTATTACGCATTGAAAATTTGTTGCCATCGCTGAAATCGTTCACTGACATAAGTTAATATAATTACAGCGACTACTTTGCTGATCAGTCCCCCCGCACATCGCTTAATCATTTTCGTTAATTACGAAGCAACAAAAAGAACAAAATGGTAGCACCACCACCAACACCAAAAAATAACTGAAACATTCACCGATGTGTGGGTATAGTGGCTGAACTAGCACACCCAGGGGAAAAATTAAAACGAAGTGAACTCACCGATACGACCGTGCAGAAGTGTAACAACCACCGAGCAATTATGTTGATTGTAAACAAATTGCTCATGTTCTGCTCAGCAACAACACCAAGCGGAAAACTGCGTACACCAATACATACACACATATATATGTAGTATGAGACAAATTACAAAGGTAACAGTTTCAGTGCGCTAGAAATTACGAGCGCAAATTAGTGGCAATGCCACTAGGATCCTGGTGCTTGGCAGTTATACTAAGAGAAGTCGAATAGCGAAGGCAGTCAGGATGTTTGGCTCCTGGTAGTGGCATTTCATCAAAGTAGTGAAAAGCGAAAGTGTTTGCTGGATATAACGAACAAATGTTCAATTTAAGTTTCTTATAAAGGGTTTTCCAAAAAGAGGTGTTATTTTGATATTCAAAGAAAAATGCTATTTTTTAATATATTGTAAATGATCGGATGTTTATTTCATTATAAAGAGGAAGGTATGCCACTAATAGTGGAAAAGAACATCAGACCACCACGTCCACGCTTACAGGACAATATCCTTGCCATGAAATTTTCCATAACCGAATTGCCCTCTTTCCTCGATAGCCTCACAAATTCCATCTTTGAGGTCTTGAATTGACCCTGGGCTGTTGGCGTAGACCTTTTCTTTCCCGTGGCCCCAAAGAGAAAAGCACAAGGTTTTAATCACAAGATCTCGGTGGCCAATTGTGATCCCCTCTTCGAGAGATAACACTGTCTGGCAACTTTTCCCGTAAAAGATCAATAGTTTCGTTGCTTGTTTGGCACGTAGCGCCGTCTTGTTGAAAATTAACGTTGTCCAGATCAATACTATTCAATTCCGGCCATAAAAAATCGTTAATCATCTCTCGATAGCAATAGATAACACCTCTTATTGGAAACCCCTTTATTTCATTCATTTAAAAAAAAATTCTGAAACTCCTTTCGCCTCGCTTGACTTTTCTTGATTCAAGTTTCTTGTTTTTCATTGATTTGAAAAAAAAATTCTGAAACTCCTTTCTTCTCGCTTTTTTTGACGCTTGAGCTGTATGAATTGGATACGGATCGTATTAATTTTGAAAGCCACGCAATAGAAGACAATTTGTGATCTTTAAAAAGGGTATTGTAAAAAAGGGACATGTAAAAATATACATGACTTCAGGAGGAAGGAGGAGGGGATGACTGAGATGATTCCACCTCATCTTCTATATAGCTGACGTAAAAAGGAGTCGAAATAATTCCAAGTCTTACAGCATGTACACCCACGAAATTTAAAAGCTGGGATTTTGTCAACCTCAGAAGATCCCTCGAACGCCTCCGATCCAGACGTGGCTAGAAGAGTTTTGCGACCTTACAAGTTTATATACACTGAAGAGCAAAACTGTAACAAAATGTAATACTTTCTATTTCAACACATTTTTTTTTAGACATGTTTTAACAAATCAAATATTTTTTTTGCATAACTTTATTGGCATGTATGTACTCTCCCTCTCAAACCGGTTTGGTGTCAATGCAACAACAACAACACTAGTAGCAAGCAATAATGCAAATAAAGACAAATGTTACAGTTTTGCACTCAACCCATTTTTTATTTTTTACAATAAATAAAATAAATATTAATAAGATGTCCAATATCCTTTGGATTTTTTCAGCTCGTGGATACGATTGGGCATACTTCGTGTATACCTCAAGACAAAGTCAGTCGGAATAGCATCCCATACATCACGTGTTCCCTCCCACAGCTCATTAACTCCACTGGGCGGACTTGAATATTCGGCAAGCTTCGATTTTACATGACTCCATAAATTTTCGATTGGGTTCATGTCCGGTGATTGTGGAGGCCACTTCAAGTTACGAAATTTTTGGCGTTGCATCCAATTTCGTACAACATGTGCGGTGTGCTTAGCAGCAGCAGTACTTTTTCAGCAGCAAGACCCATACTTTCCACTACACCC